>NC_092401.1:31050898-31251123 GCF_030028105.1 Mobula birostris | reverse complement strand
TGCACAGCCATAATACAACTTTCAAACAACTCAGAAGCATGTGGGAAGTTAACCTAAGGTGTTTCCATTAGGTTTGCAGTAAGTACTTTGGTGTAAAATTGAAATGCTATACTTTTTGTATTATCTAATCATTGTGTGCCCTGAGTTAACAACTTTTTTGTGTTGATGTGTACAGGCATGAAACAACTTTCAGACATCTCAGAATGATGTGGGAAGTTAACCAAAGGTGTTTCCATTATGTTTGCAGTAAGTGCTTTGGAGTAAAATTGAAATGTATACTATTTGTATTGTCTTAGTATTGTATGCACTGAGATAACAACTTTTATGTTTTGATGTGTAGAGCCATGAAACAAATTTCAAACTACTCATAATCATGTGGGAAGTTAACCTAAGGTGTTTCCATTAGGTTTGCAGTAAGTACTTTTGTGTAAAATTGGATGTATACTACCTTAAAGTCAGAACATAGTATGCACTGAGAAAGTAACTTTTTTGTCTTGATGAACAGAGGCATGAAAGAACTTTCAACCTACTCATACTCATGTGGGAAGTTAACCAAAGGTGTTTCCATTAGGTTTGCAGTCAGGACTTTTGAGTACAATTGAAATGTACACTACTTTTATGTCAAAGCATTCTATTCACTGAGAAATCAACTTTTTGTCTTTATGTGCACAGGTATGAAACAACTTTCAGACATCTCAGAATCATGTGGGAAGTCAATCTAAATTGTTTCCATTAGGTTTGCCGTAAGTGCTTTGGTGTAAAATTGAAATGTATACTATTTGTATTGTCTAACCATTGCATGCACTGAGAAAACAACTTTTTTGTCTTGATGTGCAGAGCCATGACACAACTTTCAAAGAACTCAAAAACATGTGGGAAGTTAACTTAAAATGTATCCCTCTGGTTTGCAATCTGCCCTTTGGTGGAAAATTGAAATGTATACTACCTTAATGTCAGAACATAGTATGCATTGAGAAAGTAACTTTTTTGTCTTGATGAACAGAGGCATGGGACAACTTTCAAACTACTCATACTCATGTGGTAAGTCAACCAAAGGTGTTTCCATTAGTTTGCAGTAAGTACATTGGTGTAAAATTGAAATGTATACTATTTGTATTATCTAAGAATTGTATGCACTGAGATAACAACTTTTTTGTGTTGATGTGTAGAGGCATGAAACAACTTTCAAACTACTCATAATCACGTGGGAAGTTAACCTAAGGTGTTTCCATTAGATTTGCTGTAAGTACTTTGGTGTAAAATTGAAATGTATACTATTTGTATTGTCAAAGCCCTGAATGCACTGAGAAAACAACTTTTTTGCCTTGATGTGCGGAGCCATGAGACAACTTTAAAACAACTCAGTAACATGTGGGAAGTTAACTTATAATGTATCCCTATGGTTTGCACTCTGCTCTTTGGTGGAAAATTGAAATGTATACTACCTCAATGTTAGAACATAGTATGCACTGAGAAAGTAACTTTTTTGTCTTGATGAACAGAGGCATGAAACAACTTTCAACTTACTCATACTCATGTGGGAAGTGAACCAAAGGTGTTTCCGTTAGGTTTGCAGTAAGTGCTTTGGAGTAAAATTGAAATGTATACTATTTGTATTGTCTTAGTATTGTAAGCACTGAGATAACAACTTTTTTTAGGTTGATGTGTAGAGCCATGAAAAAACTTTCAAACTACTCATAATCATGTGGAAAGTTAACCTAAGGTGTTTCCATTAGGTTTGCAGTCAGGACTTTTGAGTACAATTGAAATGGAAACTACATTTATTTCAAAGCATTCTATTCACTGAGAAATCAACTTTTTTGTCTTTATGTGCACAGGTATGAAACAACTTTCAGACATCTCAGAATGATGTGGGAAGTTAATCTAAGTTGTTTCCATTAGGTTTGCAGTAAGTGCTTGGGTGTAAAATTGAAATGTATACTATTTGTATTGTAAAAGCATTGCATGCACTGAGATAACAACTTTTTTGTCTTGATGTGCAGAGCCATGAGACAACTTTCAAAGAACTCAAAAACATGTGGGAAGTTAACTTAAAATGGATCCCTCTGGTTTGCAATCTGCCCTTTGGTGGAAAATTGAAATGTATACTACCCTAATGTCAGAACATAGTATGCACTGAGAAAGTAACTTTTTTGTCTTGATGAACAGAGGCATGGGACAACTTTCAAACTACTCATACTCATGTGGTAAGTCAACCAAAGATGTTTCCATTTGGTTTGCAGTAAGTACATTGGTGTAAAATTGAAATGTATACTATTTGTATTATCTAAGAATTGTATGCACTGAGATAACAGCTTTTTTGTGTTGATGTGTAGAGGCATGAAACAACTTTCAAACTACTCATAATCATGTGGGAAGTTAACCTAAGATGTTTCCATTAGATTTGCTGTAAGTACTTTGGTGTAAAATTGAAATGTATACTGCTTTTATGTCAAAGCATTCTATTCACTGTGAAATCAACTTTTTTGTCTTTATGTGCACAGTAATGAAACAACTTTCAGACATCTCAGAATCATGTGGGAAGTTAATCTAAGTTGTTTCCATTAGGTTTGCAGTAAGTGTTTTGGTGTAAAATTGAAATGTATACTATTTGTATTGTCTAAGCATTGCATGCACTTAGATAGCAACTTTTTTGTGTTGATGTGTAGAGCCATGAAACAACTTTCAAACTACTCATAATCATGTGGAAAGTTAACTTAAGGTGTTTCCATTAGGTTTGCAGTCAGGACTTTTGAGTACAATTGAAATGGAAACTACATTTATTTCAAAGCATTCTATTCACTGAGAAATCAACTTTTTTGTCTTTATGTGCACAGGTATGAAACAACTTTCAGACATCTCAGAATCATGTGGGAAGTTAATCTAAGTTGTTTCCATTAGGTTTGCAGTAAGTGCTTGGGTGTAAAATTGAAATGTATACTATTTGTATTGTAAAAGCATTGCATGCACTGAGAAAACAACTGTTTTGTCTTGATGTGCAGAGCCATAATACAACTTTCAAACAACTCAGAAACATGTGGGAAGTAAACCTAAGGTGTTTCCATTAGGTTTGCAGTAAGTGCTTTGCTGTGAAATTGAAATGTATGGTATTTGCATTATCAACATTTGCATGCAATGAGATAACAACTTTTTTGTGTTGATGTGTGGAGCCATGAAACAACTTTCAAACTACTCATAATTATTTGGGCAGTTAACCTAAGGTGTTTCCATTAGGTTTGCAGTAAGTACTTTGGTGTAAAATTGAAATGTATACTTTTTGTATTATCTGACCATTGTGTACCCTGAGTTAACAACTTTTTTGTGTTGATGTGTAGAGGCATGAAACAACTTTCAGACATCTCAGAATGATGTTGGAAGTTAACCTATGGTGTTTGCATTAGGTTTTTCCGTAAGTGCTTTGGTGTAAAATTGAAATGTATACTATTTGTATTATCTAACGATTGTATGCCCTGAGTTAACATCATTTTTGTGTTGATGTGTAGAGGCATGAAACAACTTTCAGACATCTCAGAATCATGTGGGAAGTTAACCTATGGTGTTTCCTTTAGCTTTGCAGTAAGTGCTTCGCTGTGAAATTGAAATGTTTTCTATTTGTATTGTCTAAGCATTGTATGCCCTGAGATAACAACTTTTTTGTCTTGATGTGCAGAGCCATAATACAACTTTCAAACAACTCATAAACATGTGGGAAGTTAAACTAAGGTGTTTCCATTAGGTTTGCAGTAAGTACTTTGGTGTAAAATTGAAATGTATACTTTTTGTATTATCTAACCATTGTGTGCCCTGACTTAACAACTTTTTTGCGTTGATGTGTAGAGGCATGAAACAACTTTCAGACATCCCAGAATGATGTGGGAAGTTAACCTATGGTGTTTCCATTAGGTTTGCAGTAAGTACATTGGTGTAAAATTGAAATGTATACTATTTGTATTGTCTATGCATAGTATGCACTGAGAAAGTAACTTTTTTATCTTGATGAACAGAGGCATGAAACAACTTTCAACCTACTCATACTCATGTGGGAAGTTAACCAAAGGTGTTTCCATTAGGGTTGCAGTCAGGACTTTTGAGTACCATTGAAATGTATACTACTTTTATGTCAAAGCATTCTATTCACTGAGAAATCAACTTTTTTGTCTTTATGTGCACAGGTATGAAACAACTATCAGACATCTCAGAATCATGTGGTAAGTCAATCTAAGTTGTTTGCAATAGGTTTGCCGTAAGTGCTTTGGTGTAAAATTGAAATGTATACTATTTGTATTGCCTAAGCATTGTATGCACTGAGATAACAACTTTTTTGTGTTGATGTGTACAGCCATGAAACAACTTTCAAACTGCTCATAATCATGTGGAAAGTTAACCTAAGGTGTTTCCATTAGGTTTGCGGTCCGGACTTTTGAGTACATTTGAAATGGAAACTACATTTATGTCAAAGCATTCTATTCACTGAGAAATAAACTTTTTTGTCTTTATGTGCACAGGTATGAAACAACTTTCAGACATCTCAGAATCATGTGGGAAGTTAACCTAAGGTGTTTCCATTAGGTTTGCAGTAAGTGCTTTGGTGTAAAATTGAAATGTATACTATTTGTATTGTCTAAGCATTGCATGCCCTGAGATAACAACTTTTTTCTCTTGATGTGCAGAGCCATAATACAACTTTCAAACAACTCAGAAACATGTGGGAAGTTAACCTAATGTGTTTCCATTAGGTTTGCAGTAAGTACTTTGGTGTAAAATTGAAATGTATACTATTTGTATTGTCTAAGCATAGTATGCACTGAGAAAGTAACTTTTTTATCTTGATGAACAGAGGCATGAAACAACTTTCAACCTACTCATACTCATGTGGGAAGTTAACCAAAGGTGTTTCCATTAGGGTTGCAGTCAGGACTTTTGTGTACCATTGAAATGTATACTTCTTTTATGTCAAAGCATTCTATTCACTGAGAAATCAACTTTTTTGTCTTTAAGTGCACAGGTATGAAACAACTTTCAGACATCTCAGAATCATGTGGTAAGTCAATCTAAGCTGTTTCCATTAGGTTTGCCGTAAGTGCTTTGGTGTAAAATTGAAATGTATACTATTTGTATTGCCTAAGCATTGTATGCACTGAGATAACAACTTTTTTGTGTTGATGTGTAGAGCCATGAAACAACTTTCAAACTACTCATAATCATGTGGAAAGTTAACCTAAGGTGTTTCCATTAGGTTTGCAGTCAGGACTTTTGAGTACAATTGAAATGGAAACTACATTTATGTCAAAGCATTCTATTCACTGAGAAATCAACTTTTCTGTCTTTATGTGCACAGGTATGAAACAGCTTTCAGACATCTCAGAATCATGTGGGAAGTTAACCTAAGGTGTTTCCTTTAGGTTTGCAGTAAGTGCTTTGCTGTGAAATTGAAATGTATCCTATTTGCATTGTCTAAGCATTGTATGCCCTGAGATAACAATTTTTTTGTCTTGATGTGCACAGCCATAATACAACTTTCAAACAACTCAGAAGCATGTGGGAAGTTAACCTAAGGTGTTTCCATTAGGTTTGCAGTAAGTACTTTGGTGTAAAATTGAAATGTATACTTTTTGTATTATCTAATCATTGTGTGCCCTGAGTTAACAACTTTTTTGTGTTGATGTGTACAGGCATGAAACAACTTTCAGACATCTCAGAATGATGTGGGAAGTTAACCAAAGGTGTTTCCATTATGTTTGCAGTAAGTGCTTTGGAGTAAAATTGAAATGTATACTATTTGTATTGTCTTAGTATTGTATGCACTGAGATAACAACTTTTATGTTTTGATGTGTAGAGCCATGAAACAAATTTCAAACTACTCATAATCATGTGGGAAGTTAACCTAAGGTGTTTCCATTAGGTTTGCAGTAAGTACTTTTGTGTAAAATTGGGATGTATACTACCTTAAAGTCAGAACATAGTATGCACTGAGAAAGTAACTTTTTTGTCTTGATGAACAGAGGCATGAAAGAACTTTCAACCTACTCATACTCATGTGGGAAGTTAACCAAAGGTGTTTCCATTAGGTTTGCAGTCAGGACTTTTGAGTACAATTGAAATGTACACTACTTTTATGTCAAAGCATTCTATTCACTGAGAAATCAACTTTTTTGTCTTTATGTGCACAGGTATGAAACAACTTTCAGACATCTCAGAATCATGTGGGAAGTCAATCTAAGTTGTTTCCATTAGGTTTGCCGTAAGTGCTTTGGTGTAAAATTGAAATGTATACTATTTGTATTGTCTAACCATTGCATGCACTGAGAAAACAACTTTTTTGTCTTGATGTGCAGAGCCATGACACAACTTTCAAAGAACTCAAAAACATGTGGGAAGTTAACTTAAAATGTATCCCTCTGGTTTGCAATCTGCCCTTTGGTGGAAAATTGAAATGTATACTACCTTAATGTCAGAACATAGTATGCATTGAGAAAGTAACTTTTTTGTCTTGATGAACAGAGGCATGGGACAACTTTCAAACTACTCATACTCATGTGGTAAGTCAACCAAAGGTGTTTCCATTAGGTTTGCAGTAAGTACATTGGTGTAAAATTGAAATGTATACTATTTGTATTATCTAAGAATTGTATGCACTGAGATAACAACTTTTTTGTGTTGATGTGTAGAGGCATGAAACAACTTTCAAACTACTCATAATCACGTGGGAAGTTAACCTAAGGTGTTTCCATTAGATTTGCTGTAAGTACTTTGGTGTAAAATTGAAATGTATACTATTTGTATTGTCAAAGCCCTGAATGCACTGAGAAAACAACTTTTTTGCCTTGATGTGCAGAGCCATGAGACAACTTTAAAACAACTCAGTAACATGTGGGAAGTTAACTTATAATGTATCCCTATGGTTTGCACTCTGCTCTTTGGTGGAAAATTGAAATGTATACTACCTCAATGTTAGAACATAGTATGCACTGAGAAAGTAACTTTTTTGTCTTGATGAACAGAGGCATGAAACAACTTTCAACTTACTCATACTCATGTGGGAAGTGAACCAAAGGTGTTTCCGTTAGGTTTGCAGTAAGTGCTTTGGAGTAAAATTGAAATGTATACTATTTGTATTGTCTTAGTATTGTAAGCACTGAGATAACAACTTTTTTTAGGTTGATGTGTAGAGCCATGAAAAAACTTTCAAACTACTCATAATCATGTGGAAAGTTAACCTAAGGTGTTTCCATTAGGTTTGCAGTCAGGACTTTTGAGTACAATTGAAATGGAAACTACATTTATTTCAAAGCATTCTATTCACTGAGAAATCAACTTTTTTGTCTTTATGTGCACAGGTATGAAACAACTTTCAGACATCTCAGAATGATGTGGGAAGTTAATCTAAGTTGTTTCCATTAGGTTTGCAGTAAGTGCTTGGGTGTAAAATTGAAATGTATACTATTTGTATTGTAAAAGCTTTGCATGCACTGAGATAACAACTTTTTTGTCTTGATGTGCAGAGCCATGAGACAACTTTCAAAGAACTCAAAAACATGTGGGAAGTTAACTTAAAATGGATCCCTCTGGTTTGCAATCTGCCCTTTGGTGGAAAATTGAAATGTATACTACCCTAATGTCAGAACATAGTATGCACTGAGAAAGTAACTTTTTTGTCTTGATGAACAGAGGCATGGGACAACTTTCAAACTACTCATACTCATGTGGTAAGTCAACCAAAGATGTTTCCATTTGGTTTGCAGTAAGTACATTGGTGTAAAATTGAAATGTATACTATTTGTATTATCTAAGAATTGTATGCACTGAGATAACAGCTTTTTTGTGTTGATGTGTAGAGGCATGAAACAACTTTCAAACTACTCATAATCATGTGGGAAGTTAACCTAAGATGTTTCCATTAGATTTGCTGTAAGTACTTTGGTGTAAAATTGAAATGTATACTGCTTTTATGTCAAAGCATTCTATTCACTGTGAAATCAACTTTTTTGTCTTTATGTGCACAGTAATGAAACAACTTTCAGACATCTCAGAATCATGTGGGAAGTTAATCTAAGTTGTTTCCATTAGGTTTGCAGTAAGTGCTTTGGTGTAAAATTGAAATGTATACTATTTGTATTGTCTAAGCATTGCATGCACTTAGATAGCAACTTTTTTGTGTTGATGTGTAGAGCCATGAAACAACTTTCAAACTACTCATAATCATGTGGAAAGTTAACTTAAGGTGTTTCCATTAGGTTTGCAGTCAGGACTTTTGAGTACAATTGAAATGGAAACTACATTTATTTCAAAGCATTCTATTCACTGAGAAATCAACTTTTTTGTCTTTATGTGCACAGGTATGAAACAACTTTCAGACATCTCAGAATCATGTGGGAAGTTAATCTAAGTTGTTTCCATTAGGTTTGCAGTAAGTGCTTGGGTGTAAAATTGAAATGTATACTATTTGTATTGTAAAAGCATTGCATGCACTGAGAAAACAACTGTTTTGTCTTGATGTGCAGAGCCATAATACAACTTTCAAACAACTCAGAAACATGTGGGAAGTAAACCTAAGGTGTTTCCATTAGGTTTGCAGTAAGTGCTTTGCTGTGAAATTGAAATGTATGGTATTTGCATTATCAACATTTGCATGCAATGAGATAACAACTTTTTTGTGTTGATGTGTGGAGCCATGAAACAACTTTCAAACTACTCATAATTATTTGGGCAGTTAACCTAAGGTGTTTCCATTAGGTTTGCAGTAAGTACTTTGGTGTAAAATTGAAATGTATACTTTTTGTATTATCTGACCATTGTGTACCCTGAGTTAACAACTTTTTTGTGTTGATGTGTAGAGGCATGAAACAACTTTCAGACATCTCAGAATGATGTTGGAAGTTAACCTATGGTGTTTGCATTAGGTTTTTCCGTAAGTGCTTTGGTGTAAAATTGAAATGTATACTATTTGTATTATCTAACGATTGTATGCCCTGAGTTAACATCATTTTTGTGTTGATGTGTAGAGGCATGAAACAACTTTCAGACATCTCAGAATCATGTGGGAAGTTAACCTATGGTGTTTCCTTTAGCTTTGCAGTAAGTGCTTCGCTGTGAAATTGAAATGTTTTCTATTTGTATTGTCTAAGCATTGTATGCCCTGAGATAACAACTTTTTTGTCTTGATGTGCAGAGCCATAATACAACTTTCAAACAACTCATAAACATGTGGGAAGTTAAACTAAGGTGTTTCCATTAGGTTTGCAGTAAGTACTTTGGTGTAAAATTGAAATGTATACTTTTTGTATTATCTAACCATTGTGTGCCCTGACTTAACAACTTTTTTGCGTTGATGTGTAGAGGCATGAAACAACTTTCAGACATCCCAGAATGATGTGGGAAGTTAACCTATGGTGTTTCCATTAGGTTTGCAGTAAGTACATTGGTGTAAAATTGAAATGTATACTATTTGTATTGTCTAAGCATAGTATGCACTGAGAAAGTAACTTTTTTATCTTGATGAACAGAGGCATGAAACAACTTTCAACCTACTCATACTCATGTGGGAAGTTAACCAAAGGTGTTTCCATTAGGATTGCAGTCAGGACTTTTGAGTACCATTGAAATGTATACTACTTTTATGTCAAAGCATTCTATTCACTGAGAAATCAACTTTTTTGTCTTTATGTGCACAGGTATGAAACAACTATCAGACATCTCAGAATCATGTGGTAAGTCAATCTAAGTTGTTTGCATTAGGTTTGCCGTAAGTGCTTTGGTGTAAAATTGAAATGTATACTATTTGTATTGCCTAAGCATTGTATGCACTGAGATAACAACTTTTTTGTGTTGATGTGTACAGCCATGAAACAACTTTCAAACTGCTCATAATCATGTGGAAAGTTAACCTAAGGTGTTTCCATTAGGTTTGCGGTCCGGACTTTTGAGTACATTTGAAATGGAAACTACATTTATGTCAAAGCATTCTATTCACTGAGAAATAAACTTTTTTGTCTTTATGTGCACAGGTATGAAACAACTTTCAGACATCTCAGAATCATGTGGGAAGTTAACCTAAGGTGTTTCCATTAGGTTTGCAGTAAGTGCTTTGGTGTAAAATTGAAATGTATACTATTTGTATTGTCTAAGCATTGCATGCCCTGAGATAACAACTTTTTTCTCTTGATGTGCAGAGCCATAATACAACTTTCAAACAACTCAGAAACATGTGGGAAGTTAACCTAATGTGTTTCCATTAGGTTTGCAGTAAGTACTTTGGTGTAAAATTGAAATGTATACTATTTGTATTGTCTAAGCATAGTATGCACTGAGAAAGTAACTTTTTTATCTTGATGAACAGAGGCATGAAACAACTTTCAACCTACTCATACTCATGTGGGAAGTTAACCAAAGGTGTTTCCATTAGGGTTGCAGTCAGGACTTTTGTGTACCATTGAAATGTATACTTCTTTTATGTCAAAGCATTCTATTCACTGAGAAATCAACTTTTTTGTCTTTAAGTGCACAGGTATGAAACAACTTTCAGACATCTCAGAATCATGTGGTAAGTCAATCTAAGCTGTTTCCATTAGGTTTGCCGTAAGTGCTTTGGTGTAAAATTGAAATGTATACTATTTGTATTGCCTAAGCATTGTATGCACTGAGATAACAACTTTTTTGTGTTGATGTGTAGAGCCATGAAACAACTTTCAAACTACTCATAATCATGTGGAAAGTTAACCTAAGGTGTTTCCATTAGGTTTGCAGTCAGGACTTTTGAGTACAATTGAAATGGAAACTACATTTATGTCAAAGCATTCTATTCACTGAGAAATCAACTTTTCTGTCTTTATGTGCACAGGTATGAAACAGCTTTCAGACATCTCAGAATCATGTGGGAAGTTAACCTAAGGTGTTTCCTTTAGGTTTGCAGTAAGTGCTTTGCTGTGAAATTGAAATGTATCCTATTTGCATTGTCTAAGCATTGTATGCCCTGAGATAACAATTTTTTTGTCTTGATGTGCACAGCCATAATACAACTTTCAAACAACTCAGAAGCATGTGGGAAGTTAACCTAAGGTGTTTCCATTAGGTTTGCAGTAAG
This sequence comes from Mobula birostris, assembly GCF_030028105.1. Lineage (NCBI taxonomy): Eukaryota > Metazoa > Chordata > Chondrichthyes > Myliobatiformes > Myliobatidae > Mobula > Mobula birostris. Next base: position 31,240,042 of record NC_092401.1, on the reverse strand, counting down.
TACTTTGGTGTAAAATTGAAATGTATACTTTTTGTATTATCTAATCATTGTGTGCCCTGAGTTAACAACTTTTTTGTGTTGATGTGTACAGGCATGAAACAACTTTCAGACATCTCAGAATGATGTGGGAAGTTAACCAAAGGTGTTTCCATTATGTTTGCAGTAAGTGCTTTGGAGTAAAATTGAAATGTATACTATTTGTATTGTCTTAGTATTGTATGCACTGAGATAACAACTTTTATGTTTTGATGTGTAGAGCCATGAAACAAATTTCAAACTACTCATAATCATGTGGGAAGTTAACCTAAGGTGTTTCCATTAGGTTTGCAGTAAGTACTTTTGTGTAAAATTGGGATGTATACTACCTTAAAGTCAGAACATAGTATGCACTGAGAAAGTAACTTTTTTGTCTTGATGAACAGAGGCATGAAAGAACTTTCAACCTACTCATACTCATGTGGGAAGTTAACCAAAGGTGTTTCCATTAGGTTTGCAGTCAGGACTTTTGAGTACAATTGAAATGTACACTACTTTTATGTCAAAGCATTCTATTCACTGAGAAATCAACTTTTTTGTCTTTATGTGCACAGGTATGAAACAACTTTCAGACATCTCAGAATCATGTGGGAAGTCAATCTAAGTTGTTTCCATTAGGTTTGCCGTAAGTGCTTTGGTGTAAAATTGAAATGTATACTATTTGTATTGTCTAACCATTGCATGCACTGAGAAAACAACTTTTTTGTCTTGATGTGCAGAGCCATGACACAACTTTCAAAGAACTCAAAAACATGTGGGAAGTTAACTTAAAATGTATCCCTCTGGTTTGCAATCTGCCCTTTGGTGGAAAATTGAAATGTATACTACCTTAATGTCAGAACATAGTATGCATTGAGAAAGTAACTTTTTTGTCTTGATGAACAGAGGCATGGGACAACTTTCAAACTACTCATACTCATGTGGTAAGTCAACCAAAGGTGTTTCCATTAGGTTTGCAGTAAGTACATTGGTGTAAAATTGAAATGTATACTATTTGTATTATCTAAGAATTGTATGCACTGAGATAACAACTTTTTTGTGTTGATGTGTAGAGGCATGAAACAACTTTCAAACTACTCATAATCACGTGGGAAGTTAACCTAAGGTGTTTCCATTAGATTTGCTGTAAGTACTTTGGTGTAAAATTGAAATGTATACTATTTGTATTGTCAAAGCCCTGAATGCACTGAGAAAACAACTTTTTTGCCTTGATGTGCAGAGCCATGAGACAACTTTAAAACAACTCAGTAACATGTGGGAAGTTAACTTATAATGTATCCCTATGGTTTGCACTCTGCTCTTTGGTGGAAAATTGAAATGTATACTACCTCAATGTTAGAACATAGTATGCACTGAGAAAGTAACTTTTTTGTCTTGATGAACAGAGGCATGAAACAACTTTCAACTTACTCATACTCATGTGGGAAGTGAACCAAAGGTGTTTCCGTTAGGTTTGCAGTAAGTGCTTTGGAGTAAAATTGAAATGTATACTATTTGTATTGTCTTAGTATTGTAAGCACTGAGATAACAACTTTTTTTAGGTTGATGTGTAGAGCCATGAAAAAACTTTCAAACTACTCATAATCATGTGGAAAGTTAACCTAAGGTGTTTCCATTAGGTTTGCAGTCAGGACTTTTGAGTACAATTGAAATGGAAACTACATTTATTTCAAAGCATTCTATTCACTGAGAAATCAACTTTTTTGTCTTTATGTGCACAGGTATGAAACAACTTTCAGACATCTCAGAATGATGTGGGAAGTTAATCTAAGTTGTTTCCATTAGGTTTGCAGTAAGTGCTTGGGTGTAAAATTGAAATGTATACTATTTGTATTGTAAAAGCATTGCATGCACTGAGATAACAACTTTTTTGTGTTGATGTGCAGAGCCATAATACAACTTTCAAACAACTCAGAAACATGTGGGAAGTAAACCTAAGGTGTTTCCATTAGGTTTGCAGTAAGTGCTTTGCTGTGAAATTGAAATGTATGGTATTTGCATTATCAACATTTGCATGCAATGAGATAACAACTTTTTTGTGTTGATGTGTGGAGCCATGAAACAACTTTCAAACTACTCATAATTATTTGGGCAGTTAACCTAAGGTGTTTCCATTAGGTTTGCAGTAAGTACTTTGGTGTAAAATTGAAATGTATACTTTTTGTATTATCTGACCATTGTGTGCCCTGAGTTAACAACTTTTTTGTGTTGATGTGTAGAGGCATGAAACAACTTTCAGACATCTCAGAATGATGTTGGAAGTTAACCTATGGTGTTTGCATTAGGTTTTTCGTAAGTGCTTTGGTGTAAAATTGAAATGTATACTATTTGTATTATCTAACGATTGTATGCCCTGAGTTAACATCATTTTTGTGTTGATGTGTAGAGGCATGAAACAACTTTCAGACATCTCAGAATCATGTGGGAAGTTAACCTATGGTGTTTCCTTTAGCTTTGCAGTAAGTGCTTCGCTGTGAAATTGAAATGTTTTCTATTTGTATTGTCTAAGCATTGTATGCCCTGAGATAACAACTTTTTTGTCTTGATGTGCAGAGCCATAATACAACTTTCAAACAACTCATAAACATGTGGGAAGTTAAACGAAGGTGTTTCCATTAGGTTTGCAGTAAGTACTTTGGTGTAAAATTGAAATGTATACTTTTTGTATTATCTAACCATTGTGTGCCCTGACTTAACAACTTTTTTGCGTTGATGTGTAGAGGCATGAAACAACTTTCAGACATCCCAGAATGATGTGGGAAGTTAACCTAAGGTGTTTCCATTAGGTTTGCAGTAAGTGCTTTGGTGTGAAATTGAAATGTATACTATTTGTATTGTCTAAGCATAGTATGCACTGAGAAAACAACTTTTTTGCCTTGATGTGCAGAGCCATGAGACAACTTTCGAAGAACTCAGAAACATGTTGGGAGTTAACTTAAAATGCATCCCTTTGGTTTGCACTCTGCACTTTGGTGGAAAATTGAAATGTATACTACCTTAATGTCAGAACATAGTATGCACTGAGAAAGTAACTTTTTTGTCTTGATGAACAGAGGCATGAAACAACTTTCAACCTACTCATACTCATGTGGGAAGTTAACCAAAGGTGTTTCCATTAGGTTTGCAGTCAGGACTTTTGAGTACAATTGAAATGTATACTACTTTTATGTCAAAGCATTCTATTCACTGAGAAATCAACTTTTTTGTCTTTATGTGCACAGGTATGAAACAACTTTCAGACATCTCAGAATCATGTGGGAAGTCAATCTAAGTTGTTTCCATTAGGTTTGCCGTAAGTGCTTTGGTGTAAAATTGAAATGTATACTATTTGTATTGTCTAACCATTGCATGCACTGAGAAAACAACTTTTTTGTCTTGATGTGCAGAGCCATGACACAACTTTCAAAGAACTCAAAAACATGTGGGAAGTTAACTTAAAATGTATCCCTCTGGTTTGCAATCTGCCCTTTGGTGGAAAATTGAAATGTACACTACCTTAATGTCAGAACATAGTATGCATTGAGAAAGTAACTTTTTTGTCTTGATGAACAGAGGCATGGGACAACTTTCAAACTACTCATACTCATGTGGTAAGTCAACCATAGGTTTTTCCATTAGGTTTGCAGTAAGTACATTGGTGTAAAATTGAAATGTATACTATTTGTATTATCTAAGAATTGTATGCACTGAGATAACAACTTTTTTGTGTTGATGTGTAGAGGCATGAAACAACTTTCAAACTACTCATAATCACGTGGGAAGTTAACCTAAGGTGTTTCCATTAGATTTGCTGTAAGTACTTTGGTGTAAAATTGAAATGTATACTATTTGTATTGTCAAAGCCCTGAATGCACTGAGAAAACAACTTTTTTGCCTTGATGTGCAGAGCCATGAGACAACTTTAAAACAACTCAGTAACATGTGGGAAGTTAACTTATAATGTATCCCTATGGTTTGCACTCTGCTCTTTGGTGGAAAATTGAAATGTATACTACCTCAATGTTAGAACATAGTATGCACTGAGAAAGTAACTTTTTTGTCTTGATGAACAGAGGCATGAAACAACTTTCAACTTACTCATACTCATGTGGGAAGTGAACCAAAGGTGTTTCCGTTAGGTTTGCAGTAAGTGCTTTGGAGTAAAATTGAAATGTATACTATTTGTATTGTCTTAGTATTGTAAGCACTGAGATAACAACTTTTTTTATGTTGATGTGTAGAGCCATGAAAAAACTTTCAAACTACTCATAATCATGTGGAAAGTTAACCTAAGGTGTTTCCATTAGGTTTGCAGTCAGGACTTTTGAGTACAATTGAAATGGAAACTACATTTATTTCAAAGCATTCTATTCACTGAGAAATCAACTTTTTTGTCTTTATGTGCACAGGTATGAAACAACTTTCAGACATCTCAGAATGATGTGGGAAGTTAATCTAAGTTGTTTCCATTAGGTTTGCAGTAAGTGCTTGGGTGTAAAATTGAAATGTATACTATTTGTATTGTAAAAGCATTGCATGCACTGAGATAACAACTTTTTTGTGTTGATGTGCAGAGCCATAATACAACTTTCAAACAACTCAGAAACATGTGGGAAGTAAACCTAAGGTGTTTCCATTAGGTTTGCAGTAAGTGCTTTGCTGTGAAATTGAAATGTATGGTATTTGCATTATCAACATTTGCATGCAATGAGATAACAACTTTTTTGTGTTGATGTGTGGAGCCATGAAACAACTTTCAAACTACTCATAATTATTTGGGCAGTTAACCTAAGGTGTTTCCATTAGGTTTGCAGTAAGTACTTTGGTGTAAAATTGAAATGTATACTTTTTGTATTATCTGACCATTGTGTGCCCTGAGTTAACAACTTTTTTGTGTTGATGTGTAGAGGCATGAAACAACTTTCAGACATCTCAGAATGATGTTGGAAGTTAACCTATGGTGTTTGCATTAGGTTTTTCCGTAAGTGCTTTGGTGTAAAATTGAAATGTATACTATTTGTATTATCTAACGATTGTATGCCCTGAGTTAACAACATTTTTGTGTTGATGTGTAGAGGCATGAAACAACTTTCAGACATCTCAGAATCATGTGGGAAGTTAACCTATGGTGTTTCCTTTAGCTTTGCAGTAAGTGCTTCGCTGTGAAATTGAAATGTTTTCTATTTGTATTGTCTAAGCATTGTATGCCCTGAGATAACAACTTTTTTGTCTTGATGTGCAGAGCCATAATACAACTTTCAAACAACTCATAAACATGTGGGAAGTTAAACTAAGGTGTTTCCATTAGGTTTGCAGTAAGTACTTTGGTGTAAAATTGAAATGTATACTTTTTGTATTATCTAACCATTGTGTGCCCTGACTTAACAACTTTTTTGCGTTGATGTGTAGAGGCATGAAACAACTTTCAGACATCCCAGAATGATGTGGGAAGTTAACCTAAGGTGTTTCCATTAGGTTTGCAGTAAGTGCTTTGGTGTAAAATTGAAATGTATACTATTTGTATTGTCTAAGCATTGCATGCATTGAGATAACAACTTTTTTCTCTTGATGTGCAGAGCCATAATACTACTTTCAAACAACTCAGAAACATGTGGGAAGTTAACCTAATGTGTTTCCATTAGGTTTGCCGTAAGTACTTTGGTGTAAAATTGAAATGTATACTATTTGTATTGTCTAAGCATAGTATGCACTGAGAAAGTAACTTTTTTATCTTGATGAACAGAGGCATGAAACAACTTTCAACCTACTCATACTCATGTGGGAAGTTAACCAAAGGTGTTTCCATTAGGGTTGCAGTCAGGACTTTTGTGTACAATTGAAATGTATACTACTTTTATGTCAAAGCATTCTATTCACTGAGAAATCAACTTTTTTGTCTTTAAGTGCACAGGTATGAAACAACTTTCAGACATCTCAGAATCATGTGGTAAGTCAATCTAAGCTGTTTCCATTAGGTTTGCCGTAAGTGCTTTGGTGTAAAATTGAAATGTATACTATTTGTATTGCCTAAGCATTGTATGCACTGAGATAACAACTTTTTTGTGTTGATGTGTAGAGCCATGAAACAACTTTCAAACTACTCATAATCATGTGGAAAGTTAACCTAAGGTGTTTCCATTAGGTTTGCAGTCAGGACTTTTGAGTACAATTGAAATGGAAACTACTTTTATGTCAAAGCATTCTATTCACTGAGAAATCAACTTTTCTGTCTTTATGTGCACAGGTATGAAACAGCTTTCAGACATCTCAGAATCATGTGGGAAGTTAACCTAAGGTGTTTCCTTTAGGTTTGCAGTAAGTGCTTTGCTGTGAAATTGAAATGTATCCTATTTGCATTGTCTAAGCATTGTATGCCCTGAGATAACAATTTTTTTGTCTTGATGTGCACAGCCATAATACAACTTTCAAACAACTCAGAAGCATGTGGGAAGTTAACCTAAGGTGTTTCCATTAGGTTTGCAGTAAGTACTTTGGTGTAAAATTGAAATGTATACTTTTTGTATTATCTAACCATTGTGTGCCCTGAGTTAACAACTTTTTTGTGTTGATGTGTACAGGCATGAAACAACTTTCAGACATCTCAGAATGATGTGGGAAGTTAAGCAAAGGTGTTTCCATTAGGTTTGCAGTAAGTGCTTTGGAGTAAAATTGAAATGTATACTATTTGTATTGTCTTAGTATTGTATGCACTGAGATAACAACTTTTATGTTTTGATGTGTAGAGCCATGAAACAAATTTCAAACTACTCATAATCATGTGGGAAGTTAACCTAAGGTGTTTCCATTAGGTTTGCAGTAAGTACTTTTGTATAAAATTGAGATGTATACTACCTTAAAGTCAGAACATAGTATGCACTGAGAAAGTAACTTTTTTGTCTTGATGAACAGAGGCATGAAAGAACTTTCAACCTACTCATACTCATGTGGGAAGTTAACCAAAGGTGTTTCCATTAGGTTTGCAGTCAGGACTTTTGAGTACAATTGAAATGTACACTACTTTTATGTCAAAGCATTCTATTCACTGAGAAATCAACTTTTTTGTCTTTATGTGCACAGGTATGAAACAACTTTCAGACATCTCAGAATCATGCGGGAAGTCAATCTAAGTTGTTTCCATTAGGTTTGCCGTAAGTGCTTTGGTGTAAAATTGAAATGTATACTATTTGTATTGTCTAACCATTGCATGCACTGAGAAAACAACTTTTTTGTCTTGATGTGCAGAGCCATGAGACAACTTTCAAAGAACTCAAAAACATGTGGGAAGTTAACTTAAAATGTATCCCTCTGGTTTGCAATCTGCCCTTTGGTGGAAAATTGACATGTATACTACCTTAATGTCAGAACATAGTATGCACTGAGAAAGTAACTTTTTTGTCTTGATGAACAGAGGCATGGGACAACTTTCAAACTTCTCATACTCATGTGGTAAGTCAACCAAAGGTGTTTCCATTAGGTTTGCAGTAAGTACATTGGTGTAAAATTGAAATGTATACTATTTGTATTATCTAAGAATTGTATGCACTGAGATAACAACTTTTTTGTGTTGATGTGTAGAGGCATGAAACAACTTTCAAACTACTCATAATCATGTGGGAAGTTAACCTAAGGTGTTTCCATTAGATTTGCTGTAAGTACTTTGGTGTAAAATTGAAATGTATACTATTTGTATTGTCAAAGCCCTGAATGCACTGAGAAAACAACTTTTTTGCCTTGATGTGCAGAGCCATGAGACAACTTTAAAACAACTCAGTAACATGTGGGAAGTTAACTTATAATGTATCCCTATGGTTTGCACTCTGCTCTTTGGTGGAAAATTGAAATGTATACTACCTCAATGTTAGAACATAGTATGCACTGAGAAAGTAACTTTTTTGTCTTGATGAACAGAGGCATGAAACAACTTTCAACTTACTCATACTCATGTGGGAAGTGAACCAAAGGTGTTTCCGTTAGGTTTGCAGTAAGTGCTTTGGAGTAAAATTGAAATGTATACTATTTGTATTGTCTTAGTATTGTAAGCACTGAGATAACAACTTTTTTTATGTTGATGTGTAGAGCCATGAAACAACTTTCAAACTACTCATAATCATGTGGGAAGTTAACCAAAGGTTTTTCCATTAGGTTTGCAGTCAGGACTTCTGAGTACAATTGAAATGTATACTACTTTTATGTCAAAGCATTCTACTCACTGAGAAATCAACATTTTTTGTCTTTGTGTGCACAGGTGTGAAACAACATTCAGACATCTCAGAATCATGTGGGAAATAATCTCTGGTGTTTCCATTAGGTTTGCAGTAAGTGCTTTGGTGTAAAATTGAAATGTATACTATTTGTATTGCGTAAGCATTACATGCACGGAGATAACAACTTTTTTGTGTTGATGTGCACAGCCATGAAACAACTTTCAAACAACTCATAATCATGTAGGAAGTTAACCTAAGGTGTTTCCATTAGTTTTGCAGTAAGTACATTGGTTTAAAATTGAAATGTATACTATTTGTATTCTCAAAGCATTGTACGCACTGAGAAAACAACGTTTTTGTCTTGATGTGCAGAGCCATAATACAACTTTCAAACAACTCAGAAACATGTGGGAAGTTAACCTAAGGTGTTTACATTAGGTTTGCAGTAAGTACTTTGGTGTAAAATTGAAATGTATACTATTTGTATTATCTAAGCATTATATGCACTGAGATAACAGCATTTTTGTGTTGATGTGTAGAGGCATGAAACAACTTTCAAACTACTTATGATCATGTGGGAAGTTAACCTAAGGTGTTTCCATTAGGCTTGCAGTAAGTACTTTGGTGTAAAATTGAAATGTATACTATTTGTATTGTCAAAGCCCTGTATGCACCGAGAAAACAACTTTTTTGCCTTAATGTGCAGAGCCATGAGACAACTTTAAAATAACTCAGAAACATCTGGGAAGTTAACTTATAATTTATCGCTCTGGTTTGCACTCTGCACTTTGGTGGAAAATTGAAATGCATTCTACCTTAATGTTAGAATATTGTATGCACTGAGAAAGTAACTTTTTTGTCTTGATGAACAGAGGCATGAAACAACTTTCAAACTACTCATACTCATGTGGTAAGTTAACCAAAGGTGTTTCCATTAGGTTTGCAGTCAGGACTTTTGAGTACAATTGAAATGTATTCTACTTTTATGTCAAAGCATTCTATTCACTGAGAAATCAACTTTTTTGTATTTATGTGCACAGCTATGAAACAACTTTCAGACATCTCAGAATCATGTGGGAAGTTACCCTAAGGTGTTTCTATTAGGTTTGCAGTAAGTGCTTTGGTGTAAAATTGAAATGTATACTATTTGTATTGTCTAAGCATTGTATGCACTTAGATAACATCTTTTTTATATTGATGTGTAGAGCCATGAAACAACTTTCAAACTACTCATAATCATGTGGGAAGTTAACCTAAGGTGTCTCCATTAGGTTTTCAGTAAGTACTTTGGTGTAAAATTGAAATGTATACTACTTATATTGTCAAAGCATTGTATGCACTGAGAAAGCAACTTTTTTGTCTTGATGTGCAGAGCCATGAGAGAACTTTCATACTACTCAAAATCATGTGGGAAGATAACCTAAGGTGTTTCCATTAGGTTTGCAGTAAGAACTTTGGTGTAAAATTGAAATGTATACTATTTGTATTGTAAAAGCATTGTATGCACTGAGAAAACAACTTTTTTGTCTGGATGTGCAGAGCCATAATACAACTTTCAAACAACTCAGAAACATGTGGGAAGTTAACCTAAGGTGTTTCCTTTAGGTTTGCAGTAAGTACTTTGGTGTAAAATTGAAAAGTATACTTTTTGTATTATCAAACCATTGTCTGCCCTGAGTTATCAACTTTTTTGTGTTGATGTGTAGAGGCATGAAACAACTTTCAGACATCTCAGAATCATGTGGGAAGTTAACCTATTGTGTTTCCATTAGGTTCGCAGTAAGTGCTTTGGTGTGAAATTGAAATGTATACTATTTGTATTATCTAAGCATTATATGCACTGAGATAACAGCATTTTTGTGTTGATGTGTAGAGGCATGAAACAACTTTCAAACTACTTATAATCATGTGGGAAGTTAACCTAAGGTGTTTCCATTAGGCTTGCAGTAAGTACTTTGGTGTAAAATTGAAATGTATACTATTTGTATTGTGAAAGCCCTGTATGCACCGAGAAAACAACTTTTTTGCCTTAATGTGCAGAGCCATGAGACAACTTTAAAATAACTCAGAAACATCTGGGAAGTTAACTTATATTTTATCGCTCTGGTTTGCACTCTGCACTTTGGTGGAAAATTGAAATGTATTCTACCTTAATGTTAGAACATAGTATGCACTGAGAAAGTAAGTTTTTTGTCTTGATGAACAGAGGCATGAAACAACTTTCAAACTACTCATACTCATGTGGTAAGTTAACCAAAGGTGTTTCCATTAGGTTTGCAGTCAGGGCTTTTGAGTACAATTGAAATGTATTCTACTTTTATGTCAAAGCATTCTATTCACTGAGAAATCAACTTTTTTGTATTTATGTGCACAGGTATGAAACAACTTTCAGACATCTCAGAATCATGTGGGAAGTTACCCTAAGGTGTTTCTATTAGGTTTGCAGTAAGTGCTTTGGTGTAAAATTGAAATGTATACTATTTGTATTGTCTAAGCATTGTATGCACTTAGATAACATCTTTTTTATATTGATGTGTAGAGCCATGAAACAACTTTCAAACTACTCATAATCATGTGGGAAGTTAACCTAAGGTGTCTCCATTAGGTTTTCAGTAAGTACTTTGGTGTAAAATTGAAAAGTATACTACATATATTGTCAAAGCATTGTATGCACTGAGAAAACAACTTTTTTGTCTTGATGTGCAGAGCCATGAGAGAACTTTCATACTACTCAAAATCATGTGGGAAGATAACCTAAGGTGTTTCCATTAGGTTTGCAGTAAGAACTTTGGTGTAAAATTGAAATGTATACTATTTGTATTGTAAAAGCATTGTATGCACTGAGAAAACAACTTTTTTGTCTTGATGTGCAGAGCCATAATACAACTTTCCAACAACTCAGAAACATGTGGGAAGCTAACCTAAGGTGTTTCCTTTAGGTTTGCAGTAAGTACTTTGGTGTAAAATTGAAAAGTATACTTTTTGTATTATCAAACCATTGTATGCCCTGAGTTATCAACTTTTTTGAGTTGATGTGTAGAGGCATGAAACAACTTTCAGACATCTCAGAATCATGTGGGAAGTTAACCTATGGTGTTTCCATTAGGTTCGCAGTAAGTGCTTTGGAGTAAATTGAAATGTATACTATTTGTATTGTCTTAGTTTTGTAAGCACTGAGACAACAACTTTTTTGTGTTGATGTGTAGAACCATGAAACAACTTTCAAACTACTCATAATCATATGGGAAGTTAACTAAAGGTTTTTCCATTAGGTTTGCAGTCAGGACTTTTGAGTAGAATTGAAATGTATACTACATTTATGTCAAAGCATTCTATTCACCGAGAAATCAACATTTTTATCTTTATGTGCACAGGTATGAAACAACTTTCAGACATCTCAGAATCATGTGGGAATGTTAATCTAAGGTGTTTCCATTAGGTTTGCAGTAAGTGCTTTGGTGTAAAATTGAAATGTATACTATTTGTATTGCCTAAGCATTGCATGCACGGAGATAATAACTTCTTTGTGTTGATGTGTACAGCCATGAAACAACTTTCAAACTACTCATAATCATGTGGGAAGTTAACCTAAGGTGTTTCCATTAGGTTTGTAGTCAGGACTTCTGAGTACAATTCAAATGTATACTACTTTTATGTCAAAGCATTCTATTCACTGAGAAATCAACTTTTTTGTCTTTATGTGCACAGGTATGAAACAACTTTCAGACATCTCAAAATCATGTGGGAAGTTAACCTTCGGTGTTTCCATTAGGTTTGTAGTAAGTGCTTTGGTGTAAAATTGAAATGTATACTATTTGTATTGCAAAAGCATTGTATGCACTGAGAAAACAACTTGTTTGTCTTGATGTGCAGAGCCAGAATACAAGTTTCAAACAACTCAGAAACATGTGGAAAGTTAACTTAATATGTTTCCATTAGGTTTACAGTACGTACTTCTGTGTAAAATTGAATTGTATACTATTTGTATTATCTAAGCATTGTATGCACTGAGATAACAGCTTTTTTGTGTTGATGTGTAGAGGCATGAAACAACTTTCAAACTACTCATAATCACGTGGGAAGTTAACCTAAGGTGTTTCCATTAGATTTGCTGTAAGTACTTTGGTGTAAAATTGAAATGTATACTATTTGTATTGTCAAAGCCCTGAATGCACTGAGAAAACAACTTTTTTGCCTTGATGTGCAGAGCCATGAGACAACTTTAAAACAACTCAGTAACATGTGGGAAGTTAACTTATAATGTATCCCTATGGTTTGCACTCTGCTCTTTGGTGGAAAATTGAAATGTATACTACCTCAATGTTAGAACATAGTATGCACTGAGAAAGTAACTTTTTTGTCTTGATGAACAGAGGCATGAAACAACTTTCAACTTACTCATAATCATGTGGAAAGTTAACCTAAGGTGTTTCCATTAGGTTTGCAGTCAGGACTTTTGAGTACAATTGAAATGGAAACTACATTTATTTCAAAGCATTCTATTCACTGAGAAATCAACTTTTTTGTCTTTATGTGCACAGGTATGAAACAACTTTCAGACATCTCAGAATGATGTGGGAAGTTAATCTAAGTTGTTTCCATTAGGTTTGCAGTAAGTGCTTGGGTGTAAAATTGAAATGTATACTATTTGTATTGTAAAAGCATTGCATGCACTGAGATAACAACTTTTTTGTGTTGATGTGCAGAGCCATAATACAACTTTCAAACAACTCAGAAACATGTGGGAAGTAAACCTAAGGTGTTTCCATTAGGTTTGCAGTAAGTGCTTTGCTGTGAAATTGAAATGTATGGTATTTGCATTATCAACATTTGCATGCAATGAGATAACAACTTTTTTGTGTTGATGTGTGGAGCCATGAAACAACTTTCAAACTACTCATAATTATTTGGGCAGTTAACCTAAGGTGTTTCCATTAGGTTTGCAGTAAGTACTTTGGTGTAAAATTGAAATGTATACTTTTTGTATTATCTGACCATTGTGTGCCCTGAGTTAACAACTTTTTTGTGTTGATGTGTAGAGGCATGAAACAACTTTCAGACATCTCAGAATGATGTTGGAAGTTAACCTATGGTGTTTGCATTAGGTTTTTCCGTAAGTGCTTTGGTGTAAAATTGAAATGTATACTATTTGTATTATCTAACGATTGTATGCCCTGAGTTAACAACATTTTTGTGTTGATGTGTAGAGGCATGAAACAACTTTCAGACATCTCAGAATCATGTGGGAAGTTAACCTATGGTGTTTCCTTTAGCTTTGCAGTAAGTGCTTCGCTGTGAAATTGAAATGTTTTCTATTTGTATTGTCTAAGCATTGTATGCCCTGAGATAACAACTTTTTTGTCTTGATGTGCAGAGCCATAATACAACTTTCAAACAACTCATAAACATGTGGGAAGTTAAACTAAGGTGTTTCCATTAGGTTTGCAGTAAGTACTTTGGTGTAAAATTGAAATGTATACTTTTTGTATTATCTAACCATTGTGTGCCCTGACTTAACAACTTTTTTGCGTTGATGTGTAGAGGCATGAAACAACTTTCAGACATCCCAGAATGATGTGGGAAGTTAACCTAAGGTGTTTCCATTAGGTTTGCAGTAAGTGCTTTGGTGTGAAATTGAAATGTATACTATTTGTATTGTCTAAGCATAGTATGCACTGAGAAAACAACTTTTTTGCCTTGATGTGCAGAGCCATGAGACAACTTTCGAAGAACTCAGAAACATGTTGGGAGTTAACTTAAAATGCATCCCTTTGGTTTGCACTCTGCACTTTGGTGGAAAATTGAAATGTATACTACCTTAATGTCAGAACATAGTATGCACTGAGAAAGTAACTTTTTTGTCTTGATGAACAGAGGCATGAAACAACTTTCAACCTACTCATACTCATGTGGGAAGTTAACAAAAGGTGTTTCCATTAGGTTTGCAGTCAGGACTTCTGAGTACAATTGAAATGTATTCCACTTTTATGTCAAAGCATTCTATTAACTGTGAAATCAACTTTTTTGTCTTAATGTGGACAGGTATGAAACAACTTTCAGACATCTCAGAATCATGTGGGAAGTTAACCTAAGGTGTTTCCATTAGGTTTGCATTCAGGACTTTTGAGTACAATTGAAATGGAAACTACATTTATGTCAAAGCATTCTATTTACTGAGAAATCAACTTTTTTGTCTTTATGTGCACAGGGATGAAACTACTTTCAGACATCTCAGAATCATGTGGGAATCTAATCTAAGTTGTTTCCATTAGGTTTGCAGTAAGTGCTTTGGTGTAAAATTGAAATGTATACTATTTGTATTGCCTAAGCATTGCATGCACTGAGATAACAACTTTTTTGTGTTGATGTGTACAGCCATGAAACAACTTTCAAACTACTCATAATCATGTGGAAAGTTAACCTAAGGTGTTTCCATTAGGTTTGCCGTCCGGACTTTTGAGTACATTTGAAATGGAAACTACATTTATGTCAAAGGATTCTATTCACTGAGAAATCAACTTTTTTGTCTTTATGTGCACAGGTATGAAACAACTTTCAGACATCTCAGAATCATGTGGGAAGTTAACCTAAGGTGTTTCCATTAGGTTTGCAGTAAGTGCTTTGGTGTAAAATTGAAATGTATACTATTTGTATTGTCTAAGCATTGCATGCCCTGAGATAACAACTTTTTTCTCTTGATGTGCAGAGCCATAATACTACTTTCAAACAACTCAGAAACATGTGGGAAGTTAACCTAATGTGTTTCCATTAGGTTTGCCGTAAGTACTTTGGTGTAAAATTGAAATGTATACTATTTGTATTGTCTAAGCATAGTATGCACTGAGAAAGTAACTTTTTTATCTTGATGAACAGAGGCATGAAACAACTTTCAACCTACTCATACTCATGTGGGAAGTTAACCAAAGGTGTTTCCATTAGGGTTGCAGTCAGGACTTTTGTGTACAATTGAAATGTATACTACTTTTATGTCAAAGCATTCTATTCACTGAGAAATCAACTTTTTTGTCTTTAAGTGCACAGGTATGAAACAACTTTCAGACATCTCAGAATCATGTGGTAAGTCAATCTAAGCTGTTTCCATTAGGTTTGCCGTAAGTGCTTTGGTGTAAAATTGAAATGTATACTATTTGTATTGCCTAAGCATTGTATGCACTGAGATAACAACTTTTTTGTGTTGATGTGTAGAGCCATGAAACAACTTTCAAACTACTCATAATCATGTGGAAAGTTAACCTAAGGTGTTTCCATTAGGTTTGCAGTCAGGACTTTTGAGTACAATTGAAATGGAAACTACTTTTATGTCAAAGCATTCTATTCACTGAGAAATCAACTTTTCTGTCTTTATGTGCACAGGTATGAAACAGCTTTCAGACATCTCAGAATCATGTGGGAAGTTAACCTAAGGTGTTTCCTTTAGGTTTGCAGTAAGTGCTTTGCTGTGAAATTGAAATGTATCCTATTTGCATTGTCTAAGCATTGTATGCCCTGAGATAACAATTTTTTTGTCTTGATGTGCACAGCCATAATACAACTTTCAAACAACTCAGAAGCATGTGGGAAGTTAACCTAAGGTGTTTCCATTAGGTTTGCAGTAAGTACTTTGGTGTAAAATTGAAATGTATACTTTTTGTATTATCTAACCATTGTGTGCCCTGAGTTAACAACTTTTTTGTGTTGATGTGTACAGGCATGAAACAACTTTCAGACATCTCAGAATGATGTGGGAAGTTAAGCAAAGGTGTTTCCATTAGGTTTGCAGTAAGTGCTTTGGAGTAAAATTGAAATGTATACTATTTGTATTGTCTTAGTATTGTATGCACTGAGATAACAACTTTTATGTTTTGATGTGTAGAGCCATGAAACAAATTTCAAACTACTCATAATCATGTGGGAAGTTAACCTAAGGTGTTTCCATTAGGTTTGCAGTAAGTACTTTTGTGTAAAATTGAGATGTATACTACCTTAAAGTCAGAACATAGTATGCACTGAGAAAGTAACTTTTTTGTCTTGATGAACAGAGGCATGAAAGAACTTTCAACCTACTCATACTCATGTGGGAAGTTAACCTAAGGTGTTTCCATTAGGTTTGCAGTCAGGACTTTTGAGTACAATTGAATTGTATACTACTTTTATGTCAAAGCATTCTATTCACTGAGAAATCAACTTTTTTGTCTTTATGTGCACAGGTATGAAACAACTTTCAGACATCTCAGAATCATGCGGGAAGTCAATCTAAGTTGTTTCCATTAGGTTTGCCGTAAGTGCTTTGGTGTAAAATTGAAATGTATACTATTTGTATTGTCTAACCATTGCATGCACTGAGAAAACAACTTTTTTGTCTTGATGTGCAGAGCCATGAGACAACTTTCAAAGAACTCAAAAACATGTGGGAAGTTAACTTAAAATGTATCCCTCTGGTTTGCAATCTGCCCTTTGGTGGAAAATTGACATGTATACTACCTTAATGTCAGAACATAGTATGCACTGAGAAAGTAACTTTTTTGTCTTGATGAACAGAGGCATGGGACAACTTTCAAACTTCTCATACTCATGTGGTAAGTCAACCAAAGGTGTTTCCATTAGGTTTGCAGTAAGTACATTGGTGTAAAATTGAAATGTATACTATTTGTATTATCTAAGAATTGTATGCACTGAGATAACAACTTTTTTGTGTTGATGTGTAGAGGCATGAAACAACTTTCAAACTACTCATAATCATGTGGGAAGTTAACCTAAGGTGTTTCCATTAGATTTGCTGTAAGTACTTTGGTGTAAAATTGAAATGTATACTATTTGTATTGTCAAAGCCCTGAATGCACTGAGAAAACAACTTTTTTGCCTTGATGTGCAGAGCCATGAGACAACTTTAAAACAACTCAGTAACATGTGGGAAGTTAACTTATAATGTATCCCTATGGTTTGCACTCTGCTCTTTGGTGGAAAATTGAAATGTATACTACCTCAATGTTAGAACATAGTATGCACTGAGAAAGTAACTTTTTTGTCTTGATGAACAGAGGCATGAAACAACTTTCAACTTACTCATACTCATGTGGGAAGTGAACCAAAGGTGTTTCCGTTAGGTTTGCAGTAAGTGCTTTGGAGTAAAATTGAAATGTATACTATTTGTATTGTCTTAGTATTGTAAGCACTGAGATAACAACTTTTTTTATGTTGATGTGTAGAGCCATGAAACAACTTTCAAACTACTCATAATCATGTGGGAAGTTAACCAAAGGTTTTTCCATTAGGTTTGCAGTCAGGACTTCTGAGTACAATTGAAATGTATACTACTTTTATGTCAAAGCATTCTACTCACTGAGAAATCAACATTTTTTGTCTTTGTGTGCACAGGTGTGAAACAACATTCAGACATCTCAGAATCATGTGGGAAATAATCTCTGGTGTTTCCATTAGGTTTGCAGTAAGTGCTTTGGTGTAAAATTGAAATGTATACTATTTGTATTGCGTAAGCATTACATGCACGGAGATAACAACTTTTTTGTGTTGATGTGCACAGCCATGAAACAACTTTCAAACAACTCATAATCATGTAGGAAGTTAACCTAAGGTGTTTCCATTAGTTTTGCAGTAAGTACATTGGTTTAAAATTGAAATGTATACTATTTGTATTCTCAAAGCATTGTACGCACTGAGAAAACAACGTTTTTGTCTTGATGTGCAGAGCCATAATACAACTTTCAAACAACTCAGAAACATGTGGGAAGTTAACCTAAGGTGTTTACATTAGGTTTGCAGTAAGTACTTTGGTGTAAAATTGAAATGTATACTATTTGTATTATCTAAGCATTATATGCACTGAGATAACAGCATTTTTGTGTTGATGTGTAGAGGCATGAAACAACTTTCAAACTACTTATGATCATGTGGGAAGTTAACCTAAGGTGTTTCCATTAGGCTTGCAGTAAGTACTTTGGTGTAAAATTGAAATGTATACTATTTGTATTGTCAAAGCCCTGTATGCACCGAGAAAACAACTTTTTTGCCTTAATGTGCAGAGCCATGAGACAACTTTAAAATAACTCAGAAACATCTGGGAAGTTAACTTATAATTTATCGCTCTGGTTTGCACTCTGCACTTTGGTGGAAAATTGAAATGCATTCTACCTTAATGTTAGAATATTGTATGCACTGAGAAAGTAACTTTTTTGTCTTGATGAACAGAGGCATGAAACAACTTTCAAACTACTCATACTCATGTGGTAAGTTAACCAAAGGTGTTTCCATTAGGTTTGCAGTCAGGACTTTTGAGTACAATTGAAATGTATTCTACTTTTATGTCAAAGCATTCTATTCACTGAGAAATCAACTTTTTTGTATTTATGTGCACAGCTATGAAACAACTTTCAGACATCTCAGAATCATGTGGGAAGTTACCCTAAGGTGTTTCTATTAGGTTTGCAGTAAGTGCTTTGGTGTAAAATTGAAATGTATACTATTTGTATTGTCTAAGCATTGTATGCACTTAGATAACATCTTTTTTATATTGATGTGTAGAGCCATGAAACAACTTTCAAACTACTCATAATCATGTGGGAAGTTAACCTAAGGTGTCTCCATTAGGTTTTCAGTAAGTACTTTGGTGTAAAATTGAAATGTATACTACTTATATTGTCAAAGCATTGTATGCACTGAGAAAGCAACTTTTTTGTCTTGATGTGCAGAGCCATGAGAGAACTTTCATACTACTCAAAATCATGTGGGAAGATAACCTAAGGTGTTTCCATTAGGTTTGCAGTAAGAACTTTGGTGTAAAATTGAAATGTATACTATTTGTATTGTAAAAGCATTGTATGCACTGAGAAAACAACTTTTTTGTCTGGATGTGCAGAGCCATAATACAACTTTCAAACAACTCAGAAACATGTGGGAAGTTAACCTAAGGTGTTTCCTTTAGGTTTGCAGTAAGTACTTTGGTGTAAAATTGAAAAGTATACTTTTTGTATTATCAAACCATTGTCTGCCCTGAGTTATCAACTTTTTTGTGTTGATGTGTAGAGGCATGAAACAACTTTCAGACATCTCAGAATCATGTGGGAAGTTAACCTATTGTGTTTCCATTAGGTTCGCAGTAAGTGCTTTGGTGTGAAATTGAAATGTATACTATTTGTATTATCTAAGCATTATATGCACTGAGATAACAGCATTTTTGTGTTGATGTGTAGAGGCATGAAACAACTTTCAATCTACTTATAATCATGTGGGAAGTTAACCTAAGGTGTTTCCATTAGGCTTGCAGTAAGTACTTTGGTGTAAAATTGAAATGTATACTATTTGTATTGTGAAAGCCCTGTATGCACCGAGAAAACAACTTTTTTGCCTTAATGTGCAGAGCCATGAGACAACTTTAAAATAACTCAGAAACATCTGGGAAGTTAACTTATATTTTATCGCTCTGGTTTGCACTCTGCACTTTGGTGGAAAATTGAAATGTATTCTACCTTAATGTTAGAACATAGTATGCACTGAGAAAGTAAGTTTTTTGTCTTGATGAACAGAGGCATGAAACAACTTTCAAACTACTCATACTCATGTGGTAAGTTAACCAAAGGTGTTTCCATTAGGTTTGCAGTCAGGGCTTTTGAGTACAATTGAAATGTATTCTACTTTTATGTCAAAGCATTCTATTCACTGAGAAATCAACTTTTTTGTATTTATGTGCACAGGTATGAAACAACTTTCAGACATCTCAGAATCATGTGGGAAGTTACCCTAAGGTGTTTCTATTAGGTTTGCAGTAAGTGCTTTGGTGTAAAATTGAAATGTATACTATTTGTATTGTCTAAGCATTGTATGCACTTAGATAACATCTTTTTTATATTGATGTGTAGAGCCATGAAACAACTTTCAAACTACTCATAATCATGTGGGAAGTTAACCTAAGGTGTCTCCATTAGGTTTTCAGTAAGTACTTTGGTGTAAAATTGAAATGTATACTACATATATTGTCAAAGCATTGTATGCACTGAGAAAACAACTTTTTTGTCTTGATGTGCAGAGCCATGAGAGAACTTTCATACTACTCAAAATCATGTGGGAAGATAACCTAAGGTGTTTCCATTAGGTTTGCAGTAAGAACTTTGGTGTAAAATTGAAATGTATACTATTTGTATTGTAAAAGCATTGTATGCACTGAGAAAACAACTTTTTTGTCTTGATGTGCAGAGCCATAATACAACTTTCCAACAACTCAGAAACATGTGGGAAGCTAACCTAAGGTGTTTCCTTTAGGTTTGCAGTAAGTACTTTGGTGTAAAATTGAAAAGTATACTTTTTGTATTATCAAACCATTGTATGCCCTGAGTTATCAACTTTTTTGAGTTGATGTGTAGAGGCATGAAACAACTTTCAGACATCTCAGAATCATGTGGGAAGTTAACCTATGGTGTTTCCATTAGGTTCGCAGTAAGTGCTTTGGAGTAAATTGAAATGTATACTATTTGTATTGTCTTAGTTTTGTAAGCACTGAGACAACAACTTTTTTGTGTTGATGTGTAGAACCATGAAACAACTTTCAAACTACTCATAATCATATGGGAAGTTAACTAAAGGTTTTTCCATTAGGTTTGCAGTCAGGACTTTTGAGTAGAATTGAAATGTATACTACATTTATGTCAAAGCATTCTATTCACCGAGAAATCAACATTTTTATCTTTATGTGCACAGGTATGAAACAACTTTCAGACATCTCAGAATCATGTGGGAATGTTAATCTAAGGTGTTTCCATTAGGTTTGCAGTAAGTGCTTTGGTGTAAAATTGAAATGTATACTATTTGTATTGCCTAAGCATTGCATGCACGGAGATAATAACTTTTTTGTGTTGATGTGTACAGCCATGAAACAACTTTCAAACTACTCATAATCATGTGGGAAGTTAACCTAAGGTGTTTCCATTAGGTTTGTAGTCAGGACTTCTGAGTACAATTCAAATGTATACTACTTTTATGTCAAAGCATTCTATTCACTGAGAAATCAACTTTTTTGTCTTTATGTGCACAGGTATGAAACAACTTTCAGACATCTCAAAATCATGTGGGAAGTTAACCTTCGGTGTTTCCATTAGGTTTGTAGTAAGTGCTTTGGTGTAAAATTGAAATGTATACTATTTGTATTGCAAAAGCATTGTATGCACTGAGAAAACAACTTGTTTGTCTTGATGTGCAGAGCCAGAATACAAGTTTCAAACAACTCAGAAACATGTGGAAAGTTAACTTAATATGTTTCCATTAGGTTTACAGTACGTACTTCTGTGTAAAATTGAATTGTATACTATTTGTATTATCTAAGCATTGTATGCACTGAGATAACAGCTTTTTTGTGTTGATGTGTAGAGGCATTAAACAACTTTTAAAC
This sequence comes from Mobula birostris, assembly GCF_030028105.1. Taxonomy (NCBI): domain Eukaryota; kingdom Metazoa; phylum Chordata; class Chondrichthyes; order Myliobatiformes; family Myliobatidae; genus Mobula; species Mobula birostris. The sequence continues at coordinate 31,218,427 of NC_092401.1, read as the reverse complement.
TACTCATAATTATGTGGGAAGTTAACCTAAGGTGTTTCCATTAGATTTGCAGGAAGTACTTTGGTGTAAATTTGAAATGTATACTACTTATATTGTCAAAGCATTGTAGGCACTGCGAAAATAACTTTTTTGTATCGATGTGCAGAGCCATGAGACATTTTTCAAACAGCTCAGAAACATGTCTGAAGTTAACTTAATATGTTTCCATCTGGTTTGCACTCTGCACTTTGTTGGAAAATTGAAATGTACACCACCTTAATGTCAGAACATTGTATGCACTGAGAAAGTAACTTTTATGTCTTGATGAACAGAGGCATGAAACAACTTTCAACCTACTCATACTCATGTGGGAAGTTAACCAAAGGTGTTTCCATTAGGTTTGCAGTCAGGCCTTTTGAGTACAATTGAAATGTATACTACTTTTATGTCAAAGCATTCTATTCACTGTGAAATCAACTTTTTTGTCTTTATGTGCACAGGTATGAAACAACTTTCAGACATCTCAGAATCATGTGGGAAGTTAACCTAAGGTGTTTCTATTAGGTTTGCAGTAAGTGCTTGGTGTAAAATTGAAATGTGTACTATTTGTATTGTCTTAGTATTGTATGCACTGAGAAAACAACTTTTTTGGTTTGATGTGCAGAGCCATAATACAACTTTCAAACAACTCAGAAACATATGGGAAGTTAACCTAAGGTGTTTCCATTAGGTTTACAGTAAGTAATTTTGTGTAAAATTGAAATGTATACTATTTGTATTATCTAAGCATTGTATGCACTGAGATAACAACTTTTTTGTGTTGATGTGTGGAGCCATCAAAAAACTTTCAAACTACTGATAATCATTTGGGAAGTTAATCTAAGGTGTTTCCATTAGGTTTGCAGTAAGTACTTCGGTGTAAAATTGAAAAGTATACTTTTTGTATTATCAAACCATTGTATGCCCTGAGTTAACAACTTTTTTGTGTTGATGTGTAGAGGCATGAAACAACTTCCAGACATCTCAGAATCATGTGGTAAGTCAATCTAAGCTGTTTCCATTAGGTTTGCCGTAAGTGCTTTGGTGTAAAATTGAAATGTATACTATTTGTATTGCCTAAGCATTGTATGCACTGAGATAACAACTTTTTTGTGTTGATGTGTAGAGCCATGAAACAACTTTCAAACTACTCATAATCATGTGGAAAGTTAACCTAAGGTGTTTCCATTAGGTTTGCAGTCAGGACTTTTGAGTACAATTGAAATGGAAACTACATTTATGTCAAAGCATTCTATTCACTGAGAAATCAACTTTTCTGTCTTTATGTGCACAGGTATGAAACAGCTTTCAGACATCTCAGAATCATGTGGGAAGTTAACCTAAGGTGTTTCCTTTAGGTTTGCAGTAAGTGCTTTGCTGTGAAATTGAAATGTATCCTATTTGCATTGTCTAAGCATTGTATGCCCTGAGATAACAATTTTTTTGTCTTGATGTGCACAGCCATAATACAACTTTCAAACAACTCAGAAGCATGTGGGAAGTTAACCTAAGGTGTTTCCATTAGGTTTGCAGTAAGTACTTTGGTGTAAAATTGAAATGTATACTTTTTGTATTATCTAACCATTGTGTGCCCTGAGTTAACAACTTTTTTGTGTTGATGTGTACAGGCATGAAACAACTTTCAGACATCTCAGAATGATGTGGGAAGTTAAGCAAAGGTGTTTCCATTAGGTTTGCAGTAAGTGCTTTGGAGTAAAATTGAAATGTATACTATTTGTATTGTCTTAGTATTGTATGCACTGAGATAACAACTTTTTTGTCTTGATGAACAGAGGCATGAAAGAACTTTCAACCTACTCATACTCATGTGGGAAGTTAACCAAAGGTGTTTCCATTAGGTTTGCAGTCAGGACTTTTGAGTACAATTGAATTGTATACTACTTTTATGTCAAAGCATTCTATTCACTGAGAAATCAACTTTTTTGTCTTTATGTGCACAGGTATGAAACAACTTTCAGACATCTCAGAATCATGTGGGAAGTCAATCTAAGTTGTTTCCATTAGGTTTGCCGTAAGTGCTTTGGTGTAAAATTGAAATGTATACTATTTGTATTGTCTAACCATTGCATGCACTGAGAAAACAACTTTTTTGTCTTGATGTGCAGAGCCATGAGACAACTTTCAAAGAACTCAAAAACATGTGGGAAGTTAGCTTAAAATGTATCCCTCTGGTTTGCAATCTGCCCTTTGGTGGAAAATTGACATGTATACTACCTTAATGTCAGAACATAGTATGCACTGAGAAAGTAACTTTTTTGTCTTGATGAACAGAGGCATGGGACAACTTTCAAACTTCTCATACTCATGTGGTAAGTCAACCAAAGGTGTTTCCATTAGGTTTGCAGTAAGTACATTGGTGTAAAATTGAAATGTATACTATTTGTATTATCTAAGAATTGTATGCACTGAGATAACAACTTTTTTGTGTTGATGTGTAGAGGCATGAAACAACTTTCAAACTACTCATAATCATGTGGGAAGTTAACCTCAGGTGTTTCCATTAGATTTGCTGTAAGTACTTTGGTGTAAAATTGAAATGTATACTATTTGTATTGTCAAAGCCCTGAATGCACTGAGAAAACAACTTTTTTGCCTTGATGTGCAGAGCCATGAGACAACTTTAAAACAACTCAGTAACATGTGGGAAGTTAACTTATAATGTATCCCTATGGTTTGCACTCTGCTCTTTGGTGGAAAATTGAAATGTATACTACCTCAATGTTAGAACATAGTATGCACTGAGAAAGTAACTTTTTTGTCTTGATGAACAGAGGCATGAAACAACTTTCAACTTACTCATACTCATGTGGCAAGTGAACCAAAGGTGTTTCCGTTAGGTTTGCAGTAAGTGCTTTGGAGTAAAATTGAAATGTATACTATTTGTATTGTCTTAGTATTGTAAGCACTGAGATAACAACTTTTTTTATGTTGATGTGTAGAGCCATGAAACAACTTTCAAACTACTCATAATCATGTGGGAAGTTAACCAAAGGTTTTTCCATTAGGTTTACAGTCAGGACTTCTGAGTACAATTGAAATGTATACTACTTTTATGTCAAAGCATTCTACTCACTGAGAAATCAACATTTTTTGTCTTTGTGTGCACGGGTGTGAAACAACATTCAGACATCTCAGAATCATGTGGGAAATAATCTCTGGTGTTTCCATTAGGTTTGCAGTAAGTGCTTTGGTGTAAAATTGAAATGTATACTATTTGTATTGCGTAAGCATTACATGCACGGAGATAACAACTTTTTTGTGTTGATGTGCACAGCCATGAAACAACTTTCAAACAACTCATAATCATGTAGGAAGTTAACCTAAGGTGTTTCCATTAGTTTTGCAGTAAGTACATTGGTTTAAAATTGAAATGTATACTATTTGTATTCTCAAAGCATTGTACGCACTGAGAAAACAACGTTTTTGTCTTGATGTGCAGAGCCATAATACAACTTTCAAACAACTCAGAAACATGTGGGAAGTTAACCTAAGGTGTTTACATTAGGTTTGCAGTAAGTACTTTGGTGTAAAATTGAAATGTATACTATTTGTATTATCTAAGCATTATATGCACTGAGATAACAGCATTTTTGTGTTGATGTGTAGAGGCATGAAACAACTTTCAAACTACTTATGATCATGTGGGAAGTTAACCTAAGGTGTTTCCATTAGGCTTGCAGTAAGTACTTTGGTGTAAAATTGAAATGTATACTATTTGTATTGTCAAAGCCCTGTATGCACCGAGAAAACAACTTTTTTGCCTTAATGTGCAGAGCCATGAGACAACTTTAAAATAACTCAGAAACATCTGGGAAGTTAACTTATAATTTATCGCTCTGGTTTGCACTCTGCACTTTGGTGGAAAATTGAAATGCATTCTACCTTAATGTTAGAATATTGTATGCACTGAGAAAGTAACTTTTTTGTCTTGATGAACAGAGGCATGAAACAACTTTCAAACTACTCATACTCATGTGGTAAGTTAACCAAAGGTGTTTCCATTAGGTTTGCAGTCAGGACTTTTGAGTACAATTGAAATGTATTCTACTTTTATGTCAAAGCATTCTATTCACTGAGAAATCAACTTTTTTGTATTTATGTGCACAGCTATGAAACAACTTTCAGACATCTCAGAATCATGTGGGAAGTTACCCTAAGGTGTTTCTATTAGGTTTGCAGTAAGTGCTTTGGTGTAAAATTGAAATGTATACTATTTGCATTGTCTAAGCATTGTATGCACTTAGATAACATCTTTTTTATATTGATGTGTAGAGCCATGAAACAACTTTCAAACTACTCATAATCATGTGGGAAGTTAACCTAAGGTGTCTCCATTAGGTTTTCAGTAAGTACTTTGGTGTAAAATTGAAATGTATACTACTTATATTGTCAAAGCATTGTATGCACTGAGAAAACAACTTTTTTGTCTTGATGTGCAGAGCCATGAGAGAACTTTCATACTACTCAAAATCATGTGGGAATATAACCTAAGGTGTTTCCATTAGGTTTGCAGTAAGAACTTTGGTGTAAAATTGAAATGTATACTATTTGTATTGTAAAAGCATTGTATGCACTGAGAAAACAACTTTTTTGTCTTGATGTGCAGAGCCATAATACAACTTTCAAACAACTCAGAAACATGTGGGAAGTTAACCTAACGTGTTTCCTTTAGGTTTGCAGTAAGTACTTTGGTGTAAAATTGAAAAGTATACTTTTTGTATTATCAAACCATTGTCTGCCCTGAGTTATCAACTTTTTTGTGTTGATGTGTAGAGGCATGAAACAACTTTCAGACATCTCAGAATCATGTGGGAAGTTAACCTATTGTGTTTCCATTAGGTTCGCAGTAAGTGCTTTGGTGTGAAATTGAAATGTATACTATTTGTATTATCTAAGCATTATATGCACTGAGATAACAGCATTTTTGTGTTGATGTGTAGAGGCATGAAACAACTTTCAAACTACTTATAATCATGTGGGAAGTTAACCTAAGGTGTTTCCATTAGGCTTGCAGTAAGTACTTTGGTGTAAAATTGAAATGTATACTATTTGTATTGTGAAAGCCCTGTATGCACCGAGAAAACAACTTTTTTGCCTTAATGTGCAGAGCCATGAGACAACTTTAAAATAACTCAGAAACATCTGGGAAGTTAACTTATATTTTATCGCTCTGGTTTGCACTCTGCACTTTGGTGGAAAATTGAAATGTATTCTACCTTAATGTTAGAACATAGTATGCACTGAGAAAGTAAGTTTTTTGTCTTGATGAACAGAGGCATGAAACAACTTTCAAACTACTCATACTCATGTGGTAAGTTAACCAAAGGTGTTTCCATTAGGTTTGCAGTCAGGGCTTTTGAGTACAATTGAAATGTATTCTACTTTTATGTCAAAGCATTCTATTCACTGAGAAATCAACTTTTTTGTATTTATGTGCACAGGTATGAAACAACTTTCAGACATCTCAGAATCATGTGGGAAGTTACCCTAAGGTGTTTCTATTAGGTTTGCAGTAAGTGCTTTGGTGTAAAATTGAAATGTATACTATTTGTATTGTCTAAGCATTGTATGCACTTAGATAACATCTTTTTTATATTGATGTGTAGAGCCATGAAACAACTTTCAAACTACTCATAATCATGTGGGAAGTTAACCTAAGGTGTCTCCATTAGGTTTTCAGTAAGTACTTTGGTGTAAAATTGAAATGTATACTACATATATTGTCAAAGCATTGTATGCACTGAGAAAACAACTTTTTTGTCTTGATGTGCAGAGCCATGAGAGAACTTTCATACTACTCAAAATCATGTGGGAAGATAACCTAAGGTGTTTCCATTAGGTTTGCAGTAAGAACTTTGGTGTAAAATTGAAATGTATACTATTTGTATTGTAAAAGCATTGTATGCACTGAGAAAACAACTTTTTTGTCTTGATGTGCAGAGCCATAATACAACTTTCCAACAACTCAGAAACATGTGGGAAGCTAACCTAAGGTGTTTCCTTTAGGTTTGCAGTAAGTACTTTGGTGTAAAATTGAAAAGTATACTTTTTGTATTATCAAACCATTGTATGCCCTGAGTTATCAACTTTTTTGAGTTGATGTGTAGAGGCATGAAACAACTTTCAGACATCTCAGAATCATGTGGGAAGTTAACCTATGGTGTTTCCATTAGGTTCGCAGTAAGTGCTTTGGAGTAAATTGAAATGTATACTATTTGTATTGTCTTAGTTTTGTAAGCACTGAGACAACAACTTTTTTGTGTTGATGTGTAGAACCATGAAACAACTTTCAAACTACTCATAATCATATGGGAAGTTAACTAAAGGTTTTTCCATTAGGTTTGCAGTCAGGACTTTTGAGTAGAATTGAAATGTATACTACATTTATGTCAAAGCATTCTATTCACCGAGAAATCAACATTTTTATCTTTATGTGCACAGGTATGAAACAACTTTCAGACATCTCAGAATCATGTGGGAATGTTAATCTAAGGTGTTTCCATTAGGTTTGCAGTAAGTGCTTTGGTGTAAAATTGAAATGTATACTATTTGTATTGCCTAAGCATTGCATGCACGGAGATAATAACTTTTTTGTGTTGATGTGTACAGCCATGAAACAACTTTCAAACTACTCATAATCATGTGGGAAGTTAACCTAAGGTGTTTCCATTAGGTTTGTAGTCAGGACTTCTGAGTACAATTCAAATGTATACTACTTTTATGTCAAAGCATTCTATTCACTGAGAAATCAACTTTTTTGTCTTTATGTGCACAGGTATGAAACAACTTTCAGACATCTCAAAATCATGTGGGAAGTTAACCTTCGGTGTTTCCATTAGGTTTGTAGTAAGTGCTTTGGTGTAAAATTGAAATGTATACTATTTGTATTGCAAAAGCATTGTATGCACTGAGAAAACAACTTGTTTGTCTTGATGTGCAGAGCCAGAATACAAGTTTCAAACAACTCAGAAACATGTGGAAAGTTAACTTAATATGTTTCCATTAGGTTTACAGTACGTACTTCTGTGTAAAATTGAATTGTATACTATTTGTATTATCTAAGCATTGTATGCACTGAGATAACAGCTTTTTTGTGTTGATGTGTAGAGGCATTAAACAACTTTTAAACTACTCATAATCATGTGGAAAGTTAACCTAAGGTGTTTCCATTAGGTTTGCAGTAAGTGCTTTGGTGTAAAATTGAAATGTATACTACTTTTATGTCAAAGCATTCTATTCACTGTGAAATCAACTTTTTTGTCTTTATGTGCACAGGTATGAAACAACTTTCAGACATCTCAGAATCATGTGGGAAGTTAACCTAAGGTGTTTCTATTAGGTTTGCAGTAAGTGCTTGGTGTAAAATTGAAATGTGTACTATTTGTATTGTCTTAGTATTGTATGCACTGAGAAAACAACTTTTTTGGTTTGATGTGCAGAGCCATAATACAACTTTCAAACAACTCAGAAACATATGGGAAGTTAACCTAAGGTGTTTCCATTAGGTTTACAGTAAGTAATTTTGTGTAAAATTGAAATGTATACTATTTGTATTATCTAAGCATTGTATGCACTGAGATAACAACTTTTTTGTGTTGATGTGTGGAGCCATGAAAAAACTTTCAAACTACTGATAATCATTTGGGAAGTTAATCTAAGGTGTTTCCATTAGGTTTGCAGTAAGTACTTCGGTGTAAAATTGAAAAGTATACTTTTTGTATTATCAAACCATTGTATGCCCTGAGTTAACAACTTTTTTGTGTTGATGTGTAGAGGCATGAAACAACTTCCAGACATCTCAGAATCATGTGGTAAGTCAATCTAAGCTGTTTCCATTAGGTTTGCCGTAAGTGCTTTGGTGTAAAATTGAAATGTATACTAAATGTATTGCCTAAGCATTGTATGCACTGAGATAACAACTTTTTTGTGTTGATGTGTAGAGCCATGAAACAACTTTCAAACTACTCATAATCATGTGGAAAGTTAACCTAAGGTGTTTCCATTAGGTTTGCAGTCAGGACTTTTGAGTACAATTGAAATGGAAACTACATTTATGTGAAAGCATTCTATTCACTGAGAAATCAACTTTTCTGTCTTTATGTGCACAGGTATGAAACAGCTTTCAGACATCTCAGAATCATGTGGGAAGTTAACCTAAGGTGTTTCCTTTAGGTTTGCAGTAAGTGCTTTGCTGTGAAATTGAAATGTATCCTATTTGCATTGTCTAAGCATTGTATGCCCTGAGATAACAATTTTTTTGTCTTGATGTGCACAGCCATAATACAACTTTCAAACAACTCAGAAGCATGTGGGAAGTTAACCTAAGGTGTTTCCATTAGGTTTGCAGTAAGTACTTTGGTGTAAAATTGAAATGTATACTTTTTGTATTATCTAACCATTGTGTGCCCTGAGTTAACAACTTTTTTGTGTTGATGTGTACAGGCATGAAACAACTTTCAGACATCTCAGAATGATGTGGGAAGTTAAGCAAAGGTGTTTCCATTAGGTTTGCAGTAAGTGCTTTGGAGTAAAATTGAAATGTATACTATTTGTATTGTCTTAGTATTGTATGCACTGAGATAACAACTTTTTTGTCTTGATGAACAGAGGCATGAAAGAACTTTCAACCTACTCATACTCATGTGGGAAGTTAACCAAAGGTGTTTCCATTAGGTTTGCAGTCAGGACTTTTGAGTACAATTGAATTGTATACTACTTTTATGTCAAAGCATTCTATTCACTGAGAAATCAACTTTTTTGTCTTTATGTGCACAGGTATGAAACAACTTTCAGACATCTCAGAATCATGTGGGAAGTCAATCTAAGTTGTTTCCATTAGGTTTGCCGTAAGTGCTTTGGTGTAAAATTGAAATGTATACTATTTGTATTGTCTAACCATTGCATGCACTGAGAAAACAACTTTTTTGTCTTGATGTGCAGAGCCATGAGACAACTTTCAAAGAACTCAAAAACATGTGGGAAGTTAACTTAAAATGTATCCCTCTGGTTTGCAATCTGCCCTTTGGTGGAAAATTGACATGTATACTACCTTAATGTCAGAACATAGTATGCACTGAGAAAGTAACTTTTTTGTCTTGATGAACAGAGGCATGGGACAACTTTCAAACTTCTCATACTCATGTGGTAAGTCAACCAAAGGTGTTTCCATTAGGTTTGCAGTAAGTACATTGGTGTAAAATTGAAATGTATACTATTTGTATTATCTAAGAATTGTATGCACTGAGATAACAACTTTTTTGTGTTGATGTGTAGAGGCATGAAACAACTTTCAAACTACTCATAATCATGTGGGAAGTTAACCTCAGGTGTTTCCATTAGATTTGCTGTAAGTACTTTGGTGTAAAATTGAAATGTATACTATTTGTATTGTCAAAGCCCTGAATGCACTGAGAAAACAACTTTTTTGCCTTGATGTGCAGAGCCATGAGACAACTTTAAAACAACTCAGTAACATGTGGGAAGTTAACTTATAATGTATCCCTATGGTTTGCACTCTGCTCTTTGTTGGAAAATTGAAATGTATACTACCTCAATGTTAGAACATAGTATGCACTGAGAAAGTAACTTTTTTGTCTTGATGAACAGAGGCATGAAACAACTTTCAACTTACTCATACTCATGTGGCAAGTGAACCAAAGGTGTTTCCGTTAGGTTTGCAGTAAGTGCTTTGGAGTAAAATTGAAATGTATACTATTTGTATTGTCTTAGTATTGTAAGCACTGAGATAACAACTTTTTTTATGTTGATGTGTAGAGCCATGAAACAACTTTCAAACTACTCATAATCATGTGGGAAGTTAACCAAAGGTTTTTCCATTAGGTTTACAGTCAGGACTTCTGAGTACAATTGAAATGTATACTACTTTTATGTCAAAGCATTCTACTCACTGAGAAATCAACATTTTTTGTCTTTGTGTGCACGGGTGTGAAACAACATTCAGACATCTCAGAATCATGTGGGAAATAATCTCTGGTGTTTCCATTAGGTTTGCAGTAAGTGCTTTGGTGTAAAATTGAAATGTATACTATTTGTATTGCGTAAGCATTACATGCACGGAGATAACAACTTTTTTGTGTTGATGTGCACAGCCATGAAACAACTTTCAAACAACTCATAATCATGTAGGAAGTTAACCTAAGGTGTTTCCATTAGTTTTGCAGTAAGTACATTGGTTTAAAATTGAAATGTATACTATTTGTATTCTCAAAGCATTGTACGCACTGAGAAAACAACGTTTTTGTCTTGATGTGCAGAGCCATAATACAACTTTCAAACAACTCAGAAACATGTGGGAAGTTAACCTAAGGTGTTTACATTAGGTTTGCAGTAAGTACTTTGGTGTAAAATTGAAATGTATACTATTTGTATTATCTAAGCATTATATGCACTGAGATAACAGCATTTTTGTGTTGATGTGTAGAGGCATGAAACAACTTTCAAACTACTTATGATCATGTGGGAAGTTAACCTAAGGTGTTTCCATTAGGCTTGCAGTAAGTACTTTGGTGTAAAATTGAAATGTATACTATTTGTATTGTCAAAGCCCTGTATGCACCGAGAAAACAACTTTTTTGCCTTAATGTGCAGAGCCATGAGACAACTTTAAAATAACTCAGAAACATCTGGGAAGTTAACTTATAATTTATCGCTCTGGTTTGCACTCTGCACTTTGGTGGAAAATTGAAATGCATTCTACCTTAATGTTAGAATATTGTATGCACTGAGAAAGTAACTTTTTTGTCTTGATGAACAGAGGCATGAAACAACTTTCAAACTACTCATACTCATGTGGTAAGTTAACCAAAGGTGTTTCCATTAGGTTTGCAGTCAGGACTTTTGAGTACAATTGAAATGTATTCTACTTTTATGTCAAAGCATTCTATTCACTGAGAAATCAACTTTTTTGTATTTATGTGCACAGCTATGAAACAACTTTCAGACATCTCAGAATCATGTGGGAAGTTACCCTAAGGTGTTTCTATTAGGTTTGCAGTAAGTGCTTTGGTGTAAAATTGAAATGTATACTATTTGTATTGTCTAAGCATTGTATGCACTTAGATAACATCTTTTTTATATTGATGTGTAGAGCCATGAAACAACTTTCAAACTACTCATAATCATGTGGGAAGTTAACCTAAGGTGTCTCCATTAGGTTTTCAGTAAGTACTTTGGTGTAAAATTGAAATGTATACTACTTATATTGTCAAAGCATTGTATGCACTGAGAAAACAACTTTTTTGTCTTGATGTGCAGAGCCATGAGAGAACTTTCATACTACTCAAAATCATGTGGGAAGATAACCTAAGGTGTTTCCATTAGGTTTGCAGTAAGAACTTTGGTGTAAAATTGAAATGTATACTATTTGTATTGTAAAAGCATTGTATGCACTGAGAAAACAACTTTTTTGTCTTGATGTGCAGAGCCATAATACAACTTTCAAACAACTCAGAAACATGTGGGAAGTTAACCTAAGGTGTTTCCTTTAGGTTTGCAGTAAGTACTTTGGTGTAAAATTGAAAAGTATACTTTTTGTATTATCAAACCATTGTCTGCCCTGAGTTATCAACTTTTTTGTGTTGATGTGTAGAGGCATGAAACAACTTTCAGACATCTCAGAATCATGTGGGAAGTTAACCTATTGTGTTTCCATTAGGTTCGCAGTAAGTGCTTTGGTGTGAAATTGAAATGTATACTATTTGTATTATCTAAGCATTATATGCACTGAGATAACAGCATTTTTGTGTTGATGTGTAGAGGCATGAAACAACTTTCAAACTACTTATAATCATGTGGGAAGTTAACCTAAGGTGTTTCCATTAGGCTTGCAGTAAGTACTTTGGTGTAAAATTGAAATGTATACTATTTGTATTGTGAAAGCCCTGTATGCACCGAGAAAACAACTTTTTTGCCTTAATGTGCAGAGCCATGAGACAACTTTAAAATAACTCAGAAACATCTGGGAAGTTAACTTATATTTTATCGCTCTGGTTTGCACTCTGCACTTTGGTGGAAAATTGAAATGTATTCTACCTTAATGTTAGAACATAGTATGCACTGAGAAAGTAAGTTTTTTGTCTTGATGAACAGAGGCATGAAACAACTTTCAAACTACTCATACTCATGTGGTAAGTTAACCAAAGGTGTTTCCATTAGGTTTGCAGTCAGGGCTTTTGAGTACAATTGAAATGTATTCTACTTTTATGTCAAAGCATTCTATTCACTGAGAAATCAACTTTTTTGTATTTATGTGCACAGGTATGAAACAACTTTCAGACATCTCAGAATCATGTGGGAAGTTACCCTAAGGTGTTTCTATTAGGTTTGCAGTAAGTGCTTTGGTGTAAAATTGAAATGTATACTATTTGTATTGTCTAAGCATTGTATGCACTTAGATAACATCTTTTTTATATTGATGTGTAGAGCCATGAAACAACTTTCAAACTACTCATAATCATGTGGGAAGTTAACCTAAGGTGTCTCCATTAGGTTTTCAGTAAGTACTTTGGTGTAAAATTGAAATGTATACTACATATATTGTCAAAGCATTGTATGCACTGAGAAAACAACTTTTTTGTCTTGATGTGCAGAGCCATAATACAACTTTCCAACAACTCAGAAACATGTGGGAAGCTAACCTAAGGTGTTTCCTTTAGGTTTGCAGTAAGTACTTTGGTGTAAAATTGAAAAGTATACTTTTTGTATTATCAAACCATTGTATGCCCTGAGTTATCAACTTTTTTGAGTTGATGTGTAGAGGCATGAAACAACTTTCAGACATCTCAGAATCATGTGGGAAGTTAACCTATGGTGTTTCCATTAGGTTCGCAGTAAGTGCTTTGGAGTAAATTGAAATGTATACTATTTGTATTGTCTTAGTTTTGTAAGCACTGAGACAACAACTTTTTTGTGTTGATGTGTAGAACCATGAAACAACTTTCAAACTACTCATAATCATATGGGAAGTTAACTAAAGGTTTTTCCATTAGGTTTGCAGTCAGGACTTTTGAGTAGAATTGAAATGTATACTACATTTATGTCAAAGCATTCTATTCACCGAGAAATCAACATTTTTATCTTTATGTGCACAGGTATGAAACAACTTTCAGACATCTCAGAATCATGTGGGAATGTTAATCTAAGGTGTTTCCATTAGGTTTGCAGTAAGTGCTTTGGTGTAAAATTGAAATGTATACTATTTGTATTGCCTAAGCATTGCATGCACGGAGATAATAACTTCTTTGTGTTGATGTGTACAGCCATGAAACAACTTTCAAACTACTCATAATCATGTGGGAAGTTAACCTAAGGTGTTTCCATTAGGTTTGTAGTCAGGACTTCTGAGTACAATTCAAATGTATACTACTTTTATGTCAAAGCATTCTATTCACTGAGAAATCAACTTTTTTGTCTTTATGTGCACAGGTATGAAACAACTTTCAGACATCTCAAAATCATGTGGGAAGTTAACCTTTGGTGTTTCCATTAGGTTTGTAGTAAGTGCTTTGGTGTAAAATTGAAATGTATACTATTTGTATTGCAAAAGCATTGTATGCACTGAGAAAACAACTTGTTTGTCTTGATGTGCAGAGCCAGAATACAAGTTTCAAACAACTCAGAAACATGTGGAAAGTTAACTTAATATGTTTCCATTAGGTTTACAGTACGTACTTCTGTGTAAAATTGAATTGTATACTATTTGTATTATCTAAGCATTGTATGCACTGAGATAACAGCTTTTTTGTGTTGTTGTGTAGAGGCATTAAACAACTTTTAAACTACTCATAATTATGTGGGAAGTTAACCTAAGGTGTTTCCATTAGATTTGCAGGAAGTACTTTGGTGTAAATTTGAAATGTATACTACTTATATTGTCAAAGCATTGTAGGCACTGAGAAAATAACTTTTTTGTATCGATGTGCAGAGCCATGAGACATTTTTCAAACAGCTCAGAAACATGTCTGAAGTTAACTTAATATGTTTCCATCTGGTTTGCACTCTGCACTTTGTTGGAAAATTGAAATGTACACCACCTTAATGTCAGAACATTGTATGCACTGAGAAAGTAACTTTTATGTCTTGATGAACAGAGGCATGAAACAACTTTCAACCTACTCATACTCATGTGGGAAGTTAACCAAAGGTGTTTCCATTAGGTTTGCAGTCAGGCCTTTTGAGTACAATTGAAATGTATACTACTTTTATGTCAAAGCATTCTATTCACTGTGAAATCAACTTTTTTGTCTTTATGTGCACAGGTATGAAACAACTTTCAGACATCTCAGAATCATGTGGGAAGTTAACCTAAGGTGTTTCTATTAGGTTTGCAGTAAGTGCTTGGTGTAAAATTGAAATGTGTACTATTTGTATTGTCTTAGTATTGTATGCACTGAGAAAACAACTTTTTTGGTTTGATGTGCAGAGCCATAATACAACTTTCAAACAACTCAGAAACATATGGGAAGTTAACCTAAGGTGTTTCCATTAGGTTTACAGTAAGTAATTTTGTGTAAAATTGAAATGTATACTATTTGTATTATCTAAGCATTGTATGCACTGAGATAACAACTTTTTTGTGTTGATGTGTGGAGCCATGAAAAAACTTTCAAACTACTGATAATCATTTGGGAAGTTAATCTAAGGTGTTTCCATTAGGTTTGCAGTAAGTACTTCGGTGTAAAATTGAAAAGTATACTTTTTGTATTATCAAACCATTGTATGCCCTGAGTTAACAACTTTTTTGTGTTGATGTGTAGAGGCATGAAACAACTTCCAGACATCTCAGAATCATGTGGTAAGTCAATCTAAGCTGTTTCCATTAGGTTTGCCGTAAGTGCTTTGGTGTAAAATTGAAATGTATACTATTTGTATTGCCTAAGCATTGTATGCACTGAGATAACAACTTTTTTGTGTTGATGTGTAGAGCCATGAAACGAGTTTCAAACTACTCATAATCATGTGGAAAGTTAACCTAAGGTGTTTCCATTAGGTTTGCAGTCAGGACTTTTGAGTACAATTGAAATGGAAACTACATTTATGTCAAAGCATTCTATTCACTGAGAAATCAACTTTTCTGTCTTTATGTGCACAGGTATGAAACAGCTTTCAGACATCTCAGAATCATGTGGGAAGTTAACCTAAGGTGTTTCCTTTAGGTTTGCAGTAAGTGCTTTGCTGTGAAATTGAAATGTATCCTATTTGCATTGTCTAAGCATTGTATGTCCTGAGATAACAATTTTTTTGTCTTGATGTGCACAGCCATAATACAACTTTCAAACAACTCAGAAGCATGTGGGAAGTTAACCTAAGGTGTTTCCATTAGGTTTGCAGTAAGTACTTTGGTGTAAAATTGAAATGTATACTTTTTGTATTATCTAACCATTGTGTGCCCTGAGTTAACAACTTTTTTGTGTTGATGTGTACAGGCATGAAACAACTTTCAGACATCTCAGAATGATGTGGGAAGTTAAGCAAAGGTGTTTCCATTAGGTTTGCAGTAAGTGCTTTGGAGTAAAATTGAAATGTATACTATTTGTATTGTCTTAGTATTGTATGCACTGAGATAACAACTTTTTTGTCTTGATGAACAGAGGCATGAAAGAACTTTCAACCTACTCATACTCATGTGGGAAGTTAACCAAAGGTGTTTCCATTAGGTTTGCAGTCAGGACTTTTGAGTACAATTGAATTGTATACTACTTTTATGTCAAAGCATTCTATTCACTGAGAAATCAACTTTTTTGTCTTTATGTGCACAGGTATGAAACAACTTTCAGACATCTCAGAATCATGTGGGAAGTCAATCTAAGTTGTTTCCATTAGGTTTGCCGTAAGTGCTTTGGTGTAAAATTGAAATGTATACTATTTGTATTGTCTAACCATTGCATGCACTGAGAAAACAACTTTTTTGTCTTGATGTGCAGAGCCATGAGACAACTTTCAAAGAACTTAAAAACATGTGGGAAGTTAACTTAAAATGTATCCCTCTGGTTTGCAATCTGCCCTTTGGTGGAAAATTGACATGTATACTACCTTAATGTCAGAACATAGTATGCACTGAGAAAGTAACTTTTTTGTCTTGATGAACAGAGGCATGGGACAACTTTCAAACTTCTCATACTCATGTGGTAAGTCAACCAAAGGTGTTTCCATTAGGTTTGCAGTAAGTACATTGGTGTAAAATTGAAATGTATACTATTTGTATTATCTAAGAATTGTATGCACTGAGATAACAACTTTTTTGTGTTGATGTGTAGAGGCATGAAACAACTTTCAAACTACTCATAATCATGTGGGAAGTTACCCTCAGGTGTTTCCATTAGATTTGCTGTAAGTACTTTGGTGTAAAATTGAAATGTATACTATTTGTATTGTCAAAGCCCTGAATGCACTGAGAAAACAACTTTTTTGCCTTGATGTGCAGAGCCATGAGACAACTTTAAAACAACTCAGTAACATGTGGGAAGTTAACTTATAATGTATCCCTATGGTTTGCACTCTGCTCTTTGGTGGAAAATTGAAATGTATACTACCTCAATGTTAGAACATAGTATGCACTGAGAAAGTAACTTTTTTGTCTTGATGAACAGAGGCATGAAACAACTTTCAACTTAACCATACTCATGTGGCAAGTGAACCAAAGGTGTTTCCGTTAGGTTTGCAGTAAGTGCTTTGGAGTAAAATTGAAATGTATACTATTTGTATTGTCTTAGTATTGTAAGCACTGAGATAACAACTTTTTTTATGTTGATGTGTAGAGCCATGAAACAACTTTCAAACTACTCATAATCATGTGGGAAGTTAACCAAAGGTTTTTCCATTAGGTTTACAGTCAGGACTTCTGAGTACAATTGAAATGTATACTACTTTTATGTCAAAGCATTCTACTCACTGAGAAATCAACATTTTTTGTCTTTGTGTGCACGGGTGTGAAACAACATTCAGACATCTCAGAATCATGTGGGAAATAATCTCTGGTGTTTCCATTAGGTTTGCAGTAAGTGCTTTGGTGTAAAATTGAAATGTATACTATTTGTATTGCGTAAGCATTACATGCACGGAGATAACAACTTTTTTGTGTTGATGTGCACAGCCATGAAACAACTTTCAAACAACTCATAATCATGTAGGAAGTTAACCTAAGGTGTTTCCATTAGTTTTGCAGTAAGTACATTGGTTTAAAATTGAAATGTATACTATTTGTATTCTCAAAGCATTGTACGCACTGAGAAAACAACGTTTTTGTCTTGATGTGCAGAGCCATAATACAACTTTCAAACAACTCAGAAACATGTGGGAAGTTAACCTAAGGTGTTTACATTAGGTTTGCAGTAAGTACTTTGGTGTAAAATTGAAATGTATACTATTTGTATTATCTAAGCATTATATGCACTGAGATAACAGCATTTTTGTGTTGATGTGTAGAGGCATGAAACAACTTTCAAACTACTTATGATCATGTGGGAAGTTAACCTAAGGTGTTTCCATTAGGCTTGCAGTAAGTACTTTGGTGTAAAATTGAAATGTATACTATTTGTATTGTCAAAGCCCTGTATGCACCGAGAAAACAACTTTTTTGCCTTAATGTGCAGAGCCATGAGACAACTTTAAAATAACTCAGAAACATCTGGGAAGTTAACTTATAATTTATCGCTCTGGTTTGCACTCTGCACTTTGGTGGAAAATTGAAATGCATTCTACCTTAATGTTAGAATATTGTATGCACTGAGAAAGTAACTTTTTTGTCTTGATGAACAGAGGCATGAAACAACTTTCAAACTACTCATACTCATGTGGTAAGTTAACCAAAGGTGTTTCCATTAGGTTTGCAGTCAGGACTTTTGAGTACAATTGAAATGTATTCTACTTTTATGTCAAAGCATTCTATTCACTGAGAAATCAACTTTTTTGTATTTATGTGCACAGCTATGAAACAACTTTCAGACATCTCAGAATCATGTGGGAAGTTACCCTAAGGTGTTTCTATTAGGTTTGCAGTAAGTGCTTTGGTGTAAAATTGAAATGTATACTATTTGTATTGTCTAAGCATTGTATGCACTTAGATAACATCTTTTTTATATTGATGTGTAGAGCCATGAAACAACTTTCAAACTACTCATAATCATGTGGGAAGTTAACCTAAGGTGTTTCCATTAGGTTTGCAGTCAGGACTTTTGAGTACAATTGAAATGGAAACTACATTTATGTCAAAGCATTCTATTTACTGAGAAATCAACTTTTTTGTCTTTATGTGCACAGGGATGAAACTACTTTCAGACATCTCAGAATCATGTGGGAATCTAATCTAAGTTGTTTCCATTAGGTTTGCAGTAAGTGCTTTGGTGTAAAATTGAAATGTATACTATTTGTATTGCCTAAGCATTGCATGCACTGAGATAACAACTTTTTTGTGTTGATGTGTACAGCCATGAAACAACTTTCAAACTACTCATAATCATGTGGAAAGTTAACCTAAGGTGTTTCCATTAGGTTTGCGGTCCGGACTTTTGAGTACATTTGAAATGGAAACTACATTTATGTCAAAGGATTCTATTCACTGAGAAATCAACTTTTTTGTCTTTATGTGCACAGGTATGAAACAACTTTCAGACATCTCAGAATCATGTGGGAAGTTAACCTAAGGTGTTTCCATTAGGTTTGCAGTAAGTGCTTTGGTGTAAAATTGAAATGTATACTATTTGTATTGTCTAAGCATTGCATGCCCTGAGATAACAACTTTTTTCTCTTGATGTGCAGAGCCATAATACAACTTTCAAACAACTCAGAAACATGTGGGAAGTTAACCTAATGTGTTTCCATTAGGTTTGCCGTAAGTACTTTGGTGTAAAATTGAAATGTATACTATTTGTATTGTCTAAGCATAGTATGCACTGAGAAAGTAACTTTTTTATCTTGATGAACAGAGGCATGAAACAACTTTCAACCTACTCATACTCATGTGGGAAGTTAACCAAAGGTGTTTCCATTAGGGTTGCAGTCAGGACTTTTGTGTACCATTGAAATGTATACTACTTTTATGTCAAAGCATTCTATTCACCGAGAAATCAACTTTTTTGTCTTTAAGTGCACAGGTATGAAACAACTTTCAGACATCTCAGAATCATGTGGTAAGTCAATCTAAGCTGTTTCCATTAGGTTTGCCGTAAGTGCTTTGGTGTAAAATTGAAATGTATACTATTTGTATTGCCTAAGCATTGTATGCACTGAGATAACAACTTTTTTGTGTTGATGTGTAGAGCCATGAAACAACTTTCAAACTACTCATAATCATGTGGAAAGTTAACCTAAGGTGTTTCCATTAGGTTTGCAGTCAGGACTTTTGAGTACAATTGAAATGGAAACTACATTTATGTCAAAGCATTCTATTCACTGAGAAATCAACTTTTCTGTCTTTATGTGCACAGGTATGAAACAGCTTTCAGACATCTCAGAATCATGTGGGAAGTTAACCTAAGGTGTTTCCTTTAGGTTTGCAGTAAGTGCTTTGCTGTGAAATTGAAATGTATCCTATTTGCATTGTCTAAGCATTGTATGCCCTGAGATAACAATTTTTTTGTCTTGATGTGCACAGCCATAATACAACTTTCAAACAACTCAGAAGCATGTGGGAAGTTAACCTAAGGTGTTTCCATTAGGTTTGCAGTAAGTACTTTGGTGTAAAATTGAAATGTATACTTTTTGTATTATCTAACCATTGTGTGCCCTGAGTTAACAACTTTTTTGTGTTGATGTGTACAGGCATGAAACAACTTTCAGACATCTCAGAATGATGTGGGAAGTTAAGCAAAGGTGTTTCCATTAGGTTTGCAGTAAGTGGTTTGGAGTAAAATTGAAATGTATACTATTTGTATTGTCTTAGTATTGTATGCACTGAGATAACAACTTTTATGTTTTGATGTGTAGAGCCATGAAACAAATTTCAAACTACTCATAATCATGTGGGAAGTTAACCTAAGGTGTTTCCATTAGGTTTGCAGTAAGTACTTTTGTGTAAAATTGAGATGTATACTACCTTAAAGTCAGAACATAGTATGCACTGAGAAAGTAACTTTTTTGTCTTGATGAACAGAGGCATGAAAGAACTTTCAACCTACTCATACTCATGTGGGAAGTTAACCAAAGGTGTTTCCATTAGGTTTGCAGTCAGGACTTTTGAGTACAATTGAATTGTATACTACTTTTATGTCAAAGCATTCTATTCACTGAGAAATCAACTTTTTTGTCTTTATGTGCACAGGTATGAAACAACTTTCAGACATCTCAGAATCATGTGGGAAGTCAATCTAAGTTGTTTCCATTAGGTTTGCCGTAAGTGCTTTGGTGTAAAATTGAAATGTATACTATTTGTATTGTCTAACCATTGCATGCACTGAGAAAACAACTTTTTTGTCTTGATGTGCAGAGCCATGAGACAACTTTCAAAGAACTCAAAAACATGTGGGAAGTTAACTTAAAATGTATCCCTCTGGTTTGCAATCTGCCCTTTGGTGGAAAATTGACATGTATACTACCTTAATGTCAGAACATAGTATGCACTGAGAAAGTAACTTTTTTGTCTTGATGAACAGAGGCATGGGACAACTTTCAAACTTCTCATACTCATGTGGTAAGTCAACCAAAGGTGTTTCCATTAGGTTTGCAGTAAGTACATTGGTGTAAAATTGAAATGTATACTATTTGTATTATCTAAGAATTGTATGCACTGAGATAACAACTTTTTTGTGTTGATGTGTAGAGGCATGAAACAACTTTCAAACTACTCATAATCATGTGGGAAGTTAACCTAAGGTGTTTCCATTAGATTTGCTGTAAGTACTTTGGTGTAAAATTGAAATGTATACTATTTGTATTGTCAAAGCCCTGAATGCACTGAGAAAACAACTTTTTTGCCTTGATGTGCAGAGCCATGAGACAACTTTAAAACAACTCAGTAACATGTGGGAAGTTAACTTATAATGTATCCCTATGGTTTGCACTCTGCTCTTTGGTGGAAAATTGAAATGTATACTACCTCAATGTTAGAACATAGTATGCACTGAGAAAGTAACTTTTTTGTCTTGATGAACAGAGGCATGAAACAACTTTCAACTTACTCATACTCATGTGGGAAGTGAACCAAAGGTGTTTCCGTTAGGTTTGCAGTAAGTGCTTTGGAGTAAAATTGAAATGTATACTATTTGTATTGTCTTAGTATTGTAAGCACTGAGATAACAACTTTTTTTATGTTGATGTGTAGAGCCATGAAACAACTTTCAAACTACTCATAATCATGTGGGAAGTTAACCAAAGGTTTTTCCATTAGGTTTGCAGTCAGGACTTCTGAGTACAATTGAAATGTATACTACTTTTATGTCAAAGCATTCTACTCACTGAGAAATCAACATTTTTTGTCTTTGTGTGCACAGGTGTGAAACAACATTCAGACATCTCAGAATCATGTGGGAAATAATCTCTGGTGTTTCCATTAGGTTTGCAGTAAGTGCTTTGGTGTAAAATTGAAATGTATACTATTTGTATTGTCTAAGCATTGCATGCACTGAGATAACAACTTTTTTGTGTTGATGTGCAGAGCCATAATACAACTTTCAAACAACTCAGAAACATGTGGGAAGTAAACCTAAGGTGTTTCCATTAGGTTTGCAGTAAGTGCTTTGCTGTGAAATTGAAATGTATGGTATTTGCATTATCAACATTTGCATGCAATGAGATAACAACTTTTTTGTGTTGATGTGTGGAGCCATGAAACAACTTTCAAACTACTCATAATAATTTGGGCAGTTAACCTAAGGTGTTTCCATTAGGTTTGCAGTAAGTACTTTGGTGTAAAATTGAAATGTATACTTTTTGTATTATCTGACCATTGTGTGCCCTGAGTTAACAACTTTTTTGTGTTGATGTGTAGAGGCATGAAACAACTTTCAGACATCTCAGAATGATGTTGGAAGTTAACCTATGGTGTTTGCATTAGGTTTTTCCGTAAGTGCTTTGGTGTAAAATTGAAATGTATACTATTTGTATTATCTAACGATTGTATGCCCTGAGTTAACAACATTTTTGTGTTGATGTGTTGAGGCATGAAACAACTTTCAGACATCTCAGAATCATGTGGGAAGTTAACCTATGGTGTTTCCTTTAGCTTTGCAGTAAGTGCTTCGCTGTGAAATTGAAATGTTTTCTATTTGTATTGTCTAAGCATTGTATGCCCTGAGATAACAACTTTTTTGTCTTGATGTGCAGAGCCATAATACAACTTTCAAACAACTCATAAACATGTGGGAAGTTAAACTAAGGTGTTTCCATTAGGTTTGCAGTAAGTACTTTGGTGTAAAATTGAAATGTATACTTTTTGTATTATCTAACCATTGTGTGCCCTGACTTAACAACTTTTTTGCGTTGATGTGTAGAGGCATGAAACAACTTTCAGACATCCCAGAATGATGTGGGAAGTTAACCTAAGGTGTTTCCATTAGGTTTGCAGTAAGTGCTTTGGTGTGAAATTGAAATGTATACTATTTGTATTGTCTAAGCATAGTATGCACTGAGAAAACAACTTTTTTGCCTTGATGTGCAGAGCCATGAGACAACTTTCGAAGAACTCAGAAACATGTTGGGAGTTAACTTAAAATGTATCCCTTTGGTTTGCACTCTGCACTTTGGTGGAAAATTGAAATGTATACTACCTTAATGTCAGAACATAGTATGCACTGAGAAAGTAACTTTTTTGTCTTGATGAACAGAGGCATGAAACAACTTTCAACCTACTCATACTCATGTGGGAAGTTAACAAAAGGTGTTTCCATTAGGTTTGCAGTCAGGACTTCTGAGTACAATTGAAATGTATTCCACTTTTATGTCAAAGCATTCTATTAACTGTGAAATCAACTTTTTTGTCTTAATGTGGACAGGTATGAAACAACTTTCAGACATCTCAGAATCATGTGGGAAGTTAACCTAAGGTGTTTCCATTAGGTTTGCAGTCAGGACTTTTGAGTACAATTGAAATGGAAACTACATTTATGTCAAAGCATTCTATTTACTGAGAAATCAACTTTTTTGTCTTTATGTGCACAGGGATGAAACTACTTTCAGACATCTCAGAATCATGTGGGAATCTAATCTAAGTTGTTTCCATTAGGTTTGCAGTAAGTGCTTTGGTGTAAAATTGAAATGTATACTATTTGTATTGCCTAAGCATTGCATGCACTGAGATAACAACTTTTTTGTGTTGATGTGTACAGCCATGAAACAACTTTCAAACTACTCATAATCATGTGGAAAGTTAACCTAAGGTGTTTCCATTAGGTTTGCGGTCCGGACTTTTGAGTACATTTGAAATGGAAACTACATTTATGTCAAAGGATTCTATTCACTGAGAAATCAACTTTTTTGTCTTTATGTGCACAGGTATGAAACAACTTTCAGACATCTCAGAATCATGTGGGAAGTTAACCTAAGGTGTTTCCATTAGGTTTGCAGTAAGTGCTTTGGTGTAAAATTGAAATGTATACTATTTGTATTGTCTAAGCATTGCATGCCCTGAGATAACAACTTTTTTCTCTTGATGTGCAGAGCCATAATACAACTTTCAAACAACTCAGAAACATGTGGGAAGTTAACCTAATGTGTTTCCATTAGGTTTGCCGTAAGTACTTTGGTGTAAAATTGAAATGTATACTATTTGTATTGTCTAAGCATAGTATGCACTGAGAAAGTAACTTTTTTATCTTGATGAACAGAGGCATGAAACAACTTTCAACCTACTCATACTCATGTGGGAAGTTAACCA
This sequence comes from Mobula birostris, assembly GCF_030028105.1. Classification (NCBI taxonomy): domain Eukaryota; kingdom Metazoa; phylum Chordata; class Chondrichthyes; order Myliobatiformes; family Myliobatidae; genus Mobula; species Mobula birostris. The sequence continues at coordinate 31,194,564 of NC_092401.1, read as the reverse complement.
AAGGTGTTTCCATTAGGGTTGCAGTCAGGACTTTTGTGTACCATTGAAATGTATACTACTTTTATGTCAAAGCATTCTATTCACTGAGAAATCAACTTTTTTGTCTTTAAGTGCACAGGTATGAAACAACTTTCAGACATCTCAGAATCATGTGGTAAGTCAATCTAAGCTGTTTCCATTAGGTTTGCCGTAAGTGCTTTGGTGTAAAATTGAAATGTATACTATTTGTATTGCCTAAGCATTGTATGCACTGAGATAACAACTTTTTTGTGTTGATGTGTAGAGCCATGAAACAACTTTCAAACTACTCATAATCATGTGGAAAGTTAACCTAAGGTGTTTCCATTAGGTTTGCAGTCAGGACTTTTGAGTACAATTGAAATGTATACTTTTTGTATTATCTAACCATTGTGTGCCCTGAGTTAACAACTTTTTTGTGTTGATGTGTACCGGCATGAAACAACTTTCAGACATCTCAGAATGATGTGGGAAGTTAAGCAAAGGTGTTTCCATTAGGTTTGCAGTAAGTGCTTTGGAGTAAAATTGAAATGTATACTATTTGTATTGTCTTAGTATTGTATGCACTGAGATAACAACTTTTATGTTTTGATGTGTAGAGCCATGAAACAAATTTCAAACTACTCATAATCATGTGGGAAGTTAACCTAAGGTGTTTCCATTAGGTTTGCAGTAAGTACTTTTGTGTAAAATTGAGATGTATACTACCATAAAGTCAGAACATAGTATGCACTGAGAAAGTAACTTTTTTGTCTTGATGAACAGAGGCATGAAAGAACTTTCAACCTACTCATACTCATGTGGGAAGTTAACCAAAGGTGTTTCCATTAGGTTTGCAGTCAGGACTTTTGAGTACAATTGAATTGTATACTACTTTTATGTCAAAGCATTCTATTCACTGAGAAATCAACTTTTTTGTCTTTATGTGCACAGGTATGAAACAACTTTCAGACATCTCAGAATCATGTGGGAAGTCAATCTAAGTTGTTTCCATTAGGTTTGCCGTAAGTGCTTTGGTGTAAAATTGAAATGTATACTATTTGTATTGTCTAACCATTGCATGCACTGAGAAAACAACTTTTTTGTCTTGATGTGCAGAGCCATGAGACAACTTTCAAAGAACTCAAAAACATGTGGGAAGTTAACTTAAAATGTATCCCTCTGGTTTGCAATCTGCCCTTTGGTGGAAAATTGACATGTATACTACCTTAATGTCAGAACATAGTATGCACTGAGAAAGTAACTTTTTTGTCTTGATGAACAGAGGCATGGGACAACTTTCAAACTTCTCATACTCATGTGGTAAGTCAACCAAAGGTGTTTCCATTAGGTTTGCAGTAAGTACATTGGTGTAAAATTGAAATGTATACTATTTGTATTATCTAAGAATTGTATGCACTGAGATAACAACTTTTTTGTGTTGATGTGTAGAGGCATGAAACAACTTTCAAACTACTCATAATCATGTGGGAAGTTAACCTAAGGTGTTTCCATTAGATTTGCTGTAAGTACTTTGGTGTAAAATTGAAATGTATACTATTTGTATTGTCAAAGCCCTGAATGCACTGAGAAAACAACTTTTTTGCCTTGATGTGCAGAGCCATGAGACAACTTTAAAACAACTCAGTAACATGTGGGAAGTTAACTTATAATGTATCCCTATGGTTTGCACTCTGCTCTTTGGTGGAAAATTGAAATGTATACTACCTCAATGTTAGAACATAGTATGCACTGAGAAAGTAACTTTTTTGTCTTGATGAACAGAGGCATGAAACAACTTTCAACTTACTCATACTCATGTGGGAAGTGAACCAAAGGTGTTTCCGTTAGGTTTGCAGTAAGTGCTTTGGAGTAAAATTGAAATGTATACTATTTGTATTGTCTTAGTATTGTAAGCACTGAGATAACAACTTTTTTTATGTTGATGTGTAGAGCCATGAAACAACTTTCAAACTACTCATAATCATGTGGGAAGTTAACCAAAGGTTTTTCCATTAGGTTTGCAGTCAGGACTTCTGAGTACAATTGAAATGTATACTACTTTTATGTCAAAGCATTCTACTCACTGAGAAATCAACATTTTTTGTCTTTGTGTGCACAGGTGTGAAACAACATTCAGACATCTCAGAATCATGTGGGAAATAATCTCTGGTGTTTCCATTAGGTTTGCAGTAAGTGCTTTGGTGTAAAATTGAAATGTATACTATTTGTATTGCGTAAGCATTACATGCACGGAGATAACAACTTTTTTGTGTTGATGTGCACAGCCATGAAACAACTTTCAAACAACTCATAATCATGTAGGAAGTTAACCTAAGGTGTTTCCATTAGTTTTGCAGTAAGTACATTGGTTTAAAATTGAAATGTATACTATTTGTATTCTCAAAGCATTGTACGCACTGAGAAAACAACGTTTTTGTCTTGATGTGCAGAGCCATAATACAACTTTCAAACAACTCAGAAACATGTGGGAAGTTAACCTAAGGTGTTTACATTAGGTTTGCAGTAAGTACTTTGGTGTAAAATTGAAATGTATACTATTTGTATTATCTAAGCATTATATGCACTGAGATAACAGCATTTTTGTGTTGATGTGTAGAGGCATGAAACAACTTTCAAACTACTTATGATCATGTGGGAAGTTAACCTAAGGTGTTTCCATTAGGCTTGCAGTAAGTACTTTGGTGTAAAATTGAAATGTATACTATTTGTATTGTCAAAGCCCTGTATGCACCGAGAAAACAACTTTTTTGCCTTAATGTGCAGAGCCATGAGACAACTTTAAAATAACTCAGAAACATCTGGGAAGTTAACTTATAATTTATCGCTCTGGTTTGCACTCTGCACTTTGGTGGAAAATTGAAATGCATTCTACCTTAATGTTAGAATATTGTATGCACTGAGAAAGTAACTTTTTTGTCTTGATGAACAGAGGCATGAAACAACTTTCAAACTACTCATACTCATGTGGTAAGTTAACCAAAGGTGTTTCCATTAGGTTTGCAGTCAGGACTTTTGAGTACAATTGAAATGTATTCTACTTTTATGTCAAAGCATTCTATTCACTGAGAAATCAACTTTTTTGTATTTATGTGCACAGCTATGAAACAACTTTCAGACATCTCAGAATCATGTGGGAAGTTACCCTAAGGTGTTTCTATTAGGTTTGCAGTAAGTGCTTTGGTGTAAAATTGAAATGTATACTATTTGTATTGTCTAAGCATTGTATGCACTTAGATAACATCTTTTTTATATTGATGTGTAGAGCCATGAAACAACTTTCAAACTACTCATAATCATGTGGGAAGTTAACCTAAGGTGTCTCCATTAGGTTTTCAGTAAGTACTTTGGTGTAAAATTGAAATGTATACTACTTATATTGTCAAAGCATTGTATGCACTGAGAAAACAACTTTTTTGTCTTGATGTGCAGAGCCATGAGAGAACTTTCATACTACTCAAAATCATGTGGGAAGATAACCTAAGGTGTTTCCATTAGGTTTGCAGTAAGAACTTTGGTGTAAAATTGAAATGTATACTATTTGTATTGTAAAAGCATTGTATGCACTGAGAAAACAACTTTTTTGTCTGGATGTGCAGAGCCATAATACAACTTTCAAACAACTCAGAAACATGTGGGAAGTTAACCTAAGGTGTTTCCTTTAGGTTTGCAGTAAGTACTTTGGTGTAAAATTGAAAAGTATACTTTTTGTATTATCAAACCATTGTCTGCCCTGAGTTATCAACTTTTTTGTGTTGATGTGTAGAGGCATGAAACAACTTTCAGACATCTCAGAATCATGTGGGAAGTTAACCTATTGTGTTTCCATTAGGTTCGCAGTAAGTGCTTTGGTGTGAAATTGAAATGTATACTATTTGTATTATCTAAGCATTATATGCACTGAGATAACAGCATTTTTGTGTTGATGTGTAGAGGCATGAAACAACTTTCAAACTACTTATAATCATGTGGGAAGTTAACCTAAGGTGTTTCCATTAGGCTTGCAGTAAGTACTTTGGTGTAAAATTGAAATGTATACTATTTGTATTGTGAAAGCCCTGTATGCACCGAGAAAACAACTTTTTTGCCTTAATGTGCAGAGCCATGAGACAACTTTAAAATAACTCAGAAACATCTGGGAAGTTAACTTATATTTTATCGCTCTGGTTTGCACTCTGCACTTTGGTGGAAAATTGAAATGTATTCTACCTTAATGTTAGAACATAGTATGCACTGAGAAAGTAAGTTTTTTGTCTTGATGAACAGAGGCATGAAACAACTTTCAAACTACTCATACTCATGTGGTAAGTTAACCAAAGGTGTTTCCATTAGGTTTGCAGTCAGGGCTTTTGAGTACAATTGAAATGTATTCTACTTTTATGTCAAAGCATTCTATTCACTGAGAAATCAACTTTTTTGTATTTATGTGCACAGGTATGAAACAACTTTCAGACATCTCAGAATCATGTGGGAAGTTACCCTAAGGTGTTTCTATTAGGTTTGCAGTAAGTGCTTTGGTGTAAAATTGAAATGTATACTATTTGTATTGTCTAAGCATTGTATGCACTTAGATAACATCTTTTTTATATTGATGTGTAGAGCCATGAAACAACTTTCAAACTACTCATAATCATGTGGGAAGTTAACCTAAGGTGTCTCCATTAGGTTTTCAGTAAATACTTTGGTGTAAAATTGAAATGTATACTACATATATTGTCAAAGCATTGTATGCACTGAGAAAACAACTTTTTTGTCTTGATGTGCAGAGCCATGAGAGAACTTTCATACTACTCAAAATCATGTGGGAAGATAACCTAAGGTGTTTCCATTAGGTTTGCAGTAAGAACTTTGGTGTAAAATTGAAATGTATACTATTTGTATTGTAAAAGCATTGTATGCACTGAGAAAACAACTTTTTTGTCTTGATGTGCAGAGCCATAATACAACTTTCCAACAACTCAGAAACATGTGGGAAGCTAACCTAAGGTGTTTCCTTTAGGTTTGCAGTAAGTACTTTGGTGTAAAATTGAAAAGTATACTTTTTGTATTATCAAACCATTGTATGCCCTGAGTTATCAACTTTTTTGAGTTGATGTGCACAGGTATGAAACAACTTTCAGACATCTCAGAATCATGTGGTAAGTCAATCTAAGCTGTTTCCATTAGGTTTGCCGTAAGTGCTTTGGTGTAAAATTGAAATGTATACTATTTGTATTGCCTAAGCATTGTATGCACTGAGATAACAACTTTTTTGTGTTGATGTGTAGAGCCATGAAACAACTTTCAAACTACTCATAATCATGTGGAAAGTTAACCTAAGGTGTTTCCATTAGGTTTGCAGTCAGGACTTTTGAGTACAATTGAAATGGAAACTACATTTATGTCAAAGCATTCTATTCACTGAGAAATCAACTTTTCTGTCTTTATGTGCACAGGTATGAAACAGCTTTCAGACATCTCAGAATCATGTGGGAAGTTAACCTAAGGTGTTTCCTTTAGGTTTGCAGTAAGTGCTTTGCTGTGAAATTGAAATGTATCCTATTTGCATTGTCTAAGCATTGTATGCCCTGAGATAACAATTTTTTTGTCTTGATGTGCACAGCCATAATACAACTTTCAAACAACTCAGAAGCATGTGGGAAGTTAACCTAAGGTGTTTCCATTAGGTTTGCAGTAAGTACTTTGGTGTAAAATTGAAATGTATACTTTTTGTATTATCTAACCATTGTGTGCCCTGAGTTAACAACTTTTTTGTGTTGATGTGTACAGGCATGAAACAACTTTCAGACATCTCAGAATGATGTGGGAAGTTAAGCAAAGGTGTTTCCATTAGGTTTGCAGTAAGTGGTTTGGAGTAAAATTGAAATGTATACTATTTGTATTGTCTTAGTATTGTATGCACTGAGATAACAACTTTTATGTTTTGATGTGTAGAGCCATGAAACAAATTTCAAACTACTCATAATCATGTGGGAAGTTAACCTAAGGTGTTTCCATTAGGTTTGCAGTAAGTACTTTTGTGTAAAATTGAGATGTATACTACCTTAAAGTCAGAACATAGTATGCACTGAGAAAGTAACTTTTTTGTCTTGATGAACAGAGGCATGAAAGAACTTTCAACCTACTCATACTCATGTGGGAAGTTAACCAAAGGTGTTTCCATTAGGTTTGCAGTCAGGACTTTTGAGTACAATTGAATTGTATACTACTTTTATGTCAAAGCATTCTATTCACTGAGAAATCAACTTTTTTGTCTTTATGTGCACAGGTATGAAACAACTTTCAGACATCTCAGAATCATGTGGGAAGTCAATCTAAGTTGTTTCCATTAGGTTTGCCGTAAGTGCTTTGGTGTAAAATTGAAATGTATACTATTTGTATTGTCTAACCATTGCATGCACTGAGAAAACAACTTTTTTGTCTTGATGTGCAGAGCCATGAGACAACTTTCAAAGAACTCAAAAACATGTGGGAAGTTAACTTAAAATGTATCCCTCTGGTTTGCAATCTGCCCTTTGGTGGAAAATTGACATGTATACTACCTTAATGTCAGAACATAGTATGCACTGAGAAAGTAACTTTTTTGTCTTGATGAACAGAGGCATGGGACAACTTTCAAACTTCTCATACTCATGTGGTAAGTCAACCAAAGGTGTTTCCATTAGGTTTGCAGTAAGTACATTGGTGTAAAATTGAAATGTATACTATTTGTATTATCTAAGAATTGTATGCACTGAGATAACAACTTTTTTGTGTTGATGTGTAGAGGCATGAAACAACTTTCAAACTACTCATAATCATGTGGGAAGTTAACCTAAGGTGTTTCCATTAGATTTGCTGTAAGTACTTTGGTGTAAAATTGAAATGTATACTATTTGTATTGTCAAAGCCCTGAATGCACTGAGAAAACAACTTTTTTGCCTTGATGTGCAGAGCCATGAGACAACTTTAAAACAACTCAGTAACATGTGGGAAGTTAACTTATAATGTATCCCTATGGTTTGCACTCTGCTCTTTGGTGGAAAATTGAAATGTATACTACCTCAATGTTAGAACATAGTATGCACTGAGAAAGTAACTTTTTTGTCTTGATGAACAGAGGCATGAAACAACTTTCAACTTACTCATACTCATGTGGGAAGTGAACCAAAGGTGTTTCCGTTAGGTTTGCAGTAAGTGCTTTGGAGTAAAATTGAAATGTATACTATTTGTATTGTCTTAGTATTGTAAGCACTGAGATAACAACTTTTTTTATGTTGATGTGTAGAGCCATGAAACAACTTTCAAACTACTCATAATCATGTGGGAAGTTAACCAAAGGTTTTTCCATTAGGTTTGCAGTCAGGACTTCTGAGTACAATTGAAATGTATACTACTTTTATGTCAAAGCATTCTACTCACTGAGAAATCAACATTTTTTGTCTTTGTGTGCACAGGTGTGAAACAACATTCAGACATCTCAGAATCATGTGGGAAATAATCTCTGGTGTTTCCATTAGGTTTGCAGTAAGTGCTTTGGTGTAAAATTGAAATGTATACTATTTGTATTGCGTAAGCATTACATGCACGGAGATAACAACTTTTTTGTGTTGATGTGCACAGCCATGAAACAACTTTCAAACAACTCATAATCATGTAGGAAGTTAACCTAAGGTGTTTCCATTAGTTTTGCAGTAAGTACATTTTGGTTTAAAATTGAAATGTATACTATTTGTATTCTCAAAGCATTGTACGCACTGAGAAAACAACGTTTTTGTCTTGATGTGCAGAGCCATAATACAACTTTCAAACAACTCAGAAACATGTGGGAAGTTAACCTAAGGTGTTTACATTAGGTTTGCAGTAAGTACTTTGGTGTAAAATTGAAATGTATACTATTTGTATTATCTAAGCATTATATGCACTGAGATAACAGCATTTTTGTGTTGATGTGTAGAGGCATGAAACAACTTTCAAACTACTTATGATCATGTGGGAAGTTAACCTAAGGTGTTTCCATTAGGCTTGCAGTAAGTACTTTGGTGTAAAATTGAAATGTATACTATTTGTATTGTCAAAGCCCTGTATGCACCGAGAAAACAACTTTTTTGCCTTAATGTGCAGAGCCATGAGACAACTTTAAAATAACTCAGAAACATCTGGGAAGTTAACTTATAATTTATCGCTCTGGTTTGCACTCTGCACTTTGGTGGAAAATTGAAATGCATTCTACCTTAATGTTAGAATATTGTATGCAGTGAGAAAGTAACTTTTTTGTCTTGATGAACAGAGGCATGAAACAACTTTCAAACTACTCATACTCATGTGGTAAGTTAACCAAAGGTGTTTCCATTAGGTTTGCAGTCAGGACTTTTGAGTACAATTGAAATGTATTCTACTTTTATGTCAAAGCATTCTATTCACTGAGAAATCAACTTTTTTGTATTTATGTGCACAGCTATGAAACAACTTTCAGACATCTCAGAATCATGTGGGAAGTTACCCTAAGGTGTTTCTATTAGGTTTGCAGTAAGTGCTTTGGTGTAAAATTGAAATGTATACTATTTGTATTGTCTAAGCATTGTATGCACTTAGATAACATCTTTTTTATATTGATGTGTAGAGCCATGAAACAACTTTCAAACTACTCATAATCATGTGGGAAGTTAACCTAAGGTGTCTCCATTAGGTTTTCAGTAAGTACTTTGGTGTAAAATTGAAATGTATACTACTTATATTGTCAAAGCATTGTATGCACTGAGAAAACAACTTTTTTGTCTTGATGTGCAGAGCCATGAGAGAACTTTCATACTACTCAAAATCATGTGGGAAGATAACCTAAGGTGTTTCCATTAGGTTTGCAGTAAGAACTTTGGTGTAAAATTGAAATGTATACTATTTGTATTGTAAAAGCATTGTATGCACTGAGAAAACAACTTTTTTGTCTGGATGTGCAGAGCCATAATACAACTTTCAAACAACTCAGAAACATGTGGGAAGTTAACCTAAGGTGTTTCCTTTAGGTTTGCAGTAAGTACTTTGGTGTAAAATTGAAAAGTATACTTTTTGTATTATCAAACCATTGTCTGCCCTGAGTTATCAACTTTTTTGTGTTGATGTGTAGAGGCATGAAACAACTTTCAGACATCTCAGAATCATGTGGGAAGTTAACCTATTGTGTTTCCATTAGGTTCGCAGTAAGTGCTTTGGTGTGAAATTGAAATGTATACTATTTGTATTATCTAAGCATTATATGCACTGAGATAACAGCATTTTTGTGTTGATGTGTAGAGGCATGAAACAACTTTCAAACTACTTATAATCATGTGGGAAGTTAACCTAAGGTGTTTCCATTAGGCTTGCAGTAAGTACTTTGGTGTAAAATTGAAATGTATACTATTTGTATTGTGAAAGCCCTGTATGCACCGAGAAAACAACTTTTTTGCCTTAATGTGCAGAGCCATGAGACAACTTTAAAATAACTCAGAAACATCTGGGAAGTTAACTTATATTTTATCGCTCTGGTTTGCACTCTGCACTTTGGTGGAAAATTGAAATGTATTCTACCTTAATGTTAGAACATAGTATGCACTGAGAAAGTAAGTTTTTTGTCTTGATGAACAGAGGCATGAAACAACTTTCAAACTACTCATACTCATGTGGTAAGTTAACCAAAGGTGTTTCCATTAGGTTTGCAGTCAGGGCTTTTGAGTACAATTGAAATGTATTCTACTTTTATGTCAAAGCATTCTATTCACTGAGAAATCAACTTTTTTGTATTTATGTGCACAGGTATGAAACAACTTTCAGACATCTCAGAATCATGTGGGAAGTTACCCTAAGGTGTTTCTATTAGGTTTGCAGTAAGTGCTTTGGTGTAAAATTGAAATGTATACTATTTGTATTGTCTAAGCATTGTATGCACTTAGATAACATCTTTTTTATATTGATGTGTAGAGCCATGAAACAACTTTCAGACATCTCAGAATCATGTGGGAAGTCAATCTAAGTTGTTTCCATTAGGTTTGCCGTAAGTGCTTTGGTGTAAAATTGAAATGTATACTATTTGTATTGTCTAACCATTGCATGCACTGAGAAAACAACTTTTTTGTCTTGATGTGCAGAGCCATGAGAGAACTTTCATACTACTCAAAATCATGTGGGAAGATAACCTAAGGTGTTTCCATTAGGTTTGCAGTAAGAACTTTGGTGTAAAATTGAAATGTATACTATTTGTATTGTAAAAGCATTGTATGCACTGAGAAAACAACTTTTTTGTCTTGATGTGCAGAGCCATAATACAACTTTCCAACAACTCAGAAACATGTGGGAAGCTAACCTAAGGTGTTTCCTTTAGGTTTGCAGTAAGTACTTTGGTGTAAAATTGAAAAGTATACTTTTTGTATTATCAAACCATTGTATGCCCTGAGTTATCAACTTTTTTGAGTTGATGTGTAGAGGCATGAAACAACTTTCAGACATCTCAGAATCATGTGGGAAGTTAACCTATGGTGTTTCCATTAGGTTCGCAGTAAGTGCTTTGGAGTAAATTGAAATGTATACTATTTGTATTGTCTTAGTTTTGTAAGCACTGAGACAACAACTTTTTTGTGTTGATGTGTAGAACCATGAAACAACTTTCAAACTACTCATAATCATATGGGAAGTTAACTAAAGGTTTTTCCATTAGGTTTGCAGTCAGGAGTTTTGAGTAGAATTGAAATGTATACTACATTTATGTCAAAGCATTCTATTCACCGAGAAATCAACATTTTTATCTTTATGTGCACAGGTATGAAACAACTTTCAGACATCTCAGAATCATGTGGGAATGTTAATCTAAGGTGTTTCCATTAGGTTTGCAGTAAGTGCTTTGGTGTAAAATTGAAATGTATACTATTTGTATTGCCTAAGCATTGCATGCACGGAGATAATAACTTTTTTGTGTTGATGTGTACAGCCATGAAACAACTTTCAAACTACTCATAATCATGTGGGAAGTTAACCTAAGGTGTTTCCATTAGGTTTGTAGTCAGGACTTCTGAGTACAATTCAAATGTATACTACTTTTATGTCAAAGCATTCTATTCACTGAGAAATCAACTTTTTTGTCTTTATGTGCACAGGTATGAAACAACTTTCAGACATCTCAAAATCATGTGGGAAGTTAACCTTCGGTGTTTCCATTAGGTTTGTAGTAAGTGCTTTGGTGTAAAATTGAAATGTATACTATTTGTATTGCAAAAGCATTGTATGCACTGAGAAAACAACTTGTTTGTCTTGATGTGCAGAGCCAGAATACAAGTTTCAAACAACTCAGAAACATGTGGAAAGTTAACTTAATATGTTTCCATTAGGTTTACAGTACGTACTTCTGTGTAAAATTGAATTGTATACTATTTGTATTATCTAAGCATTGTATGCACTGAGATAACAGCTTTTTTGTGTTGATGTGTAGAGGCATTAAACAACTTTTAAACTACTCATAATTATGTGGGAAGTTAACCTAAGGCGTTTCCATTAGGTTTGCAGTCAGGCCTTTTGAGTACAATTGAAATGTATACTACTTTTATGTCAAAGCATTCTATTCACTGTGAAATCAACTTTTTTGTCTTTATGTGCACAGGTATGAAACAACTTTCAGACATCTCAGAATCATGTGGGAAGTTAACCTAAGGTGTTTCTATTAGGTTTGCAGTAAGTGCTTGGTGTAAAATTGAAATGTGTACTATTTGTATTGTCTTAGTATTGTATGCACTGAGAAAACAACTTTTTTGGTTTGATGTGCAGAGCCATAATACAACTTTCAAACAACTCAGAAACATATGGGAAGTTAACCTAAGGTGTTTCCATTAGGTTTACAGTAAGTAATTTTGTGTAAAATTGAAATGTATACTATTTGTATTATCTAAGCATTGTATGCACTGAGATAACAACTTTTTTGTGTTGATGTGTGGAGCCATGAAAAAACTTTCAAACTACTGATAATCATTTGGGAAGTTAATCTAAGGTGTTTCCATTAGGTTTGCAGTAAGTACTTCGGTGTAAAATTGAAAAGTATACTTTTTGTATTATCAAACCATTGTATGCCCTGAGTTAACAACTTTTTTGTGTTGATGTGTAGAGGCATGAAACAACTTCCAGACATCTCAGAATCATGTGGTAAGTCAATCTAAGCTGTTTCCATTAGGTTTGCCGTAAGTGCTTTGGTGTAAAATTGAAATGTATACTATTTGTATTGCCTAAGCATTGTATGCACTGAGATAACAACTTTTTTGTGTTGATGTGTAGAGCCATGAAACAACTTTCAAACTACTCATAATCATGTGGAAAGTTAACCTAAGGTGTTTCCATTAGGTTTGCAGTCAGGACTTTTGAGTACAATTGAAATGGAAACTACATTTATGTCAAAGCATTCTATTCACTGAGAAATCAACTTTTCTGTCTTTATGTGCACAGGTATGAAACAGCTTTCAGACATCTCAGAATCATGTGGGAAGTTAACCTAAGGTGTTTCCTTTAGGTTTGCAGTAAGTGCTTTGCTGTGAAATTGAAGTGTATCCTATTTGCATTGTCTAAGCATTGTATGCCCTGAGATAACAATTTTTTTGTCTTGATGTGCACAGCCATAATACAACTTTCAAACAACTCAGAAGCATGTGGGAAGTTAACCTAAGGTGTTTCCATTAGGTTTGCAGTAAGTACTTTGGTGTAAAATTGAAATGTATACTTTTTGTATTATCTAACCATTGTGTGCCCTGAGTTAACAACTTTTTTGTGTTGATGTGTACAGGCATGAAACAACTTTCAGACATCTCAGAATGATGTGGGAAGTTAAGCAAAGGTGTTTCCATTAGGTTTGCAGTAAGTGCTTTGGAGTAAAATTGAAATGTATACTATTTGTATTGTCTTAGTATTGTATGCACTGAGATAACAACTTTTTTGTCTTGATGAACAGAGGCATGAAAGAACTTTCAACCTACTCATACTCATGTGGGAAGTTAACCAAAGGTGTTTCCATTAGGTTTGCAGTCAGGACTTTTGAGTACAATTGAATTGTATACTACTTTTATGTCAAAGCATTCTATTCACTGAGAAATCAACTTTTTTGTCTTTATGTGCACAGGTATGAAACAACTTTCAGACATCTCAGAATCATGTGGGAAGTCAATCTAAGTTGTTTCCATTAGGTTTGCCGTAAGTGCTTTGGTGTAAAATTGAAATGTATACTATTTGTATTGTCTAACCATTGCATGCACTGAGAAAACAACTTTTTTGTCTTGATGTGCAGAGCCATGAGAGAACTTTCATACTACTCAAAATCATGTGGGAAGATAACCTAAGGTGTTTCCATTAGGTTTGCAGTAAGAACTTTGGTGTAAAATTGAAATGTATACTATTTGTATTGTAAAAGCATTGTATGCACTGAGAAAACAACTTTTTTGTCTTGATGTGCAGAGCCATAATACAACTTTCCAACAACTCAGAAACATGTGGGAAGCTAACCTAAGGTGTTTCCTTTAGGTTTGCAGTAAGTACTTTGGTGTAAAATTGAAAAGTATACTTTTTGTATTATCAAACCATTGTATGCCCTGAGTTATCAACTTTTTTGAGTTGATGTGTAGAGGCATGAAACAACTTTCAGACATCTCAGAATCATGTGGGAAGTTAACCTATGGTGTTTCCATTAGGTTCGCAGTAAGTGCTTTGGAGTAAATTGAAATGTATACTATTTGTATTGTCTTAGTTTTGTAAGCACTGAGACAACAACTTTTTTGTGTTGATGTGTAGAACCATGAAACAACTTTCAAACTACTCATAATCATATGGGAAGTTAACTAAAGGTTTTTCCATTAGGTTTGCAGTCAGGACTTTTGAGTAGAATTGAAATGTATACTACATTTATGTCAAAGCATTCTATTCACCGAGAAATCAACATTTTTATCTTTATGTGCACAGGTATGAAACAACTTTCAGACATCTCAGAATCATGTGGGAATGTTAATCTAAGGTGTTTCCATTAGGTTTGCAGTAAGTGCTTTGGTGTAAAATTGAAATGTATACTATTTGTATTGCCTAAGCATTGCATGCACGGAGATAATAACTTTTTTGTGTTGATGTGTACAGCCATGAAACAACTTTCAAACTACTCATAATCATGTGGGAAGTTAACCTAAGGTGTTTCCATTAGGTTTGTAGTCAGGACTTCTGAGTACAATTCAAATGTATACTACTTTTATGTCAAAGCATTCTATTCACTGAGAAATCAACTTTTTTGTCTTTATGTGCACAGGTATGAAACAACTTTCAGACATCTCAAAATCATGTGGGAAGTTAACCTTCGGTGTTTCCATTAGGTTTGTAGTAAGTGCTTTGGTGTAAAATTGAAATGTATACTATTTGTATTGCAAAAGCATTGTATGCACTGAGAAAACAACTTGTTTGTCTTGATGTGCAGAGCCAGAATACAAGTTTCAAACAACTCAGAAACATGTGGAAAGTTAACTTAATATGTTTCCATTAGGTTTACAGTACGTACTTCTGTGTAAAATTGAATTGTATACTATTTGTATTATCTAAGCATTGTATGCACTGAGATAACAGCTTTTTTGTGTTGATGTGTAGAGGCATTAAACAACTTTTAAACTACTCATAATTATGTGGGAAGTTAACCTAAGGTGTTTCCATTAGATTTGCAGGAAGTACTTTGGTGTAAATTTGAAATGTATACTACTTATATTGTCAAAGCATTGTAGGCACTGAGAAAATAACTTTTTTGTATCGATGTGCAGAGCCATGAGACATTTTTCAAACAGCTCAGAAACATGTCTGAAGTTAACTTAATATGTTTCCATCTGGTTTGCACTCTGCACTTTGTTGGAAAATTGAAATGTACACCACCTTAATGTCAGAACATTGTATGCACTGAGAAAGTAACTTTTATGTCTTGATGAACAGAGGCATGAAACAACTTTCAACCTACTCATACTCATGTGGGAAGTTAACCAAAGGTGTTTCCATTAGGTTTGCAGTCAGGCCTTTTGAGTACAATTGAAATGTATACTACTTTTATGTCAAAGCATTCTATTCACTGTGAAATCAACTTTTTTGTCTTTATGTGCACAGGTATGAAACAACTTTCAGACATCTCAGAATCATGTGGGAAGTTAACCTAAGGTGTTTCTATTAGGTTTGCAGTAAGTGCTTGGTGTAAAATTGAAATGTGTACTATTTGTATTGTCTTAGTATTGTATGCACTGAGAAAACAACTTTTTTGGTTTGATGTGCAGAGCCATAATACAACTTTCAAACAACTCAGAAACATATGGGAAGTTAACCTAAGGTGTTTCCATTAGGTTTACAGTAAGTAATTTTGTGTAAAATTGAAATGTATACTATTTGTATTATCTAAGCATTGTATGCACTGAGATAACAACTTTTTTGTGTTGATGTGTGGAGCCATGAAAAAACTTTCAAACTACTGATAATCATTTGGGAAGTTAATCTAAGGTGTTTCCATTAGGTTTGCAGTAAGTACTTCGGTGTAAAATTGAAAAGTATACTTTTTGTATTATCAAACCATTGTATGCCCTGAGTTAACAACTTTTTTGTGTTGATGTGTAGAGGCATGAAACAACTTCCAGACATCTCAGAATCATGTGGGAAGTTAACCTATGGTGTTTCCATTAGGTTTGCAATAAGTGCTTTGGTGTAAAATTGAAATGTACACTATTTGTATTGTCTAAGCATTGTAAGCACTGAGATAACATCTTTTTTGTATTGATGTGTAGAGCCATGAAACAACTTTCAAACTACTCATAATCATGTGGGAAGTTAACCTGAGGTGTCTCCATGAGGTTTGCAGTAAGTACTTTGGTGTAAAATTGAAATGTATACTATTTGTATTTTCAAAGCCCTGTGTGCACTGAGAAAAGAACTTTTTTGCCTTGATGTGCAGAGCCATGAGACAACTTTAAAATAACTCATAAACCTCTGGGAAGTTAACTTATAATTTATCGGTCTGGTTTGCACTCTGCACTTTGGTGGAAAATTGAAATGTATACTACCTTAATGTTAGAACATAGTATGCACTGAGAAAGTAACTTTTTTGTCTTGATGAACAGAGGCATGAAACAACTTTCAAACTACTCATACTCATGTGGTAAGTGAACCAAAGGTGTTTCCGTTAGGTTTGTAGTCAGGACCTTTGAGTACAATTGAAATGTATACTACTTTTATGTCAAAGCATTCTATTCACTGAGAAATCAACATTTTTGTCTTTATGTGCACAGGTATGAAACAACTTTCAGACATCTCAGAATCATGTGGGAAGTTACCCTAAGGTGTTTCTATTAGGTGTGCAGTAAATGCTTTGGTGTAAAATTGAAATGTATACTATTTGTATTGTCAAAGCATTGTAGGCACTGAGAAAACAACTTTTTTGTCTTGATGTGCAGAGCCATGAGAGAAGTTTCAAACTATTCAAAATCATGTGGGAAGTTAACCTAAGGTGTTTCCATTAGGTTTGCAGTAAGTACTTTGGTGTAAAATTGAAATGTATACTATTTGTATTGTAAAAGCATTGTATGCACTGAGAAAACAACTTTTTTGTCTTGATGTGCAGAGCCATAATACAACTTTCAAACAACTCAGAAACATGTGGGAAGTTAACCTAAGGTGTTTCCTTTAGGTTTGCAGTAAGTAGTTTGGTGTAAAATTGAAAAGTATACTTTTTGCAT
Organism: Mobula birostris; assembly: GCF_030028105.1. NCBI lineage: Eukaryota > Metazoa > Chordata > Chondrichthyes > Myliobatiformes > Myliobatidae > Mobula > Mobula birostris. The sequence continues at coordinate 31,177,828 of NC_092401.1, read as the reverse complement.
TATCAAACCATTGTATGCCCTGAGTTAACAACTTTTTTGTGTTGATGTGTAGAGGCATGAAACAACTTTCAGACATCTCAGAATCATGTGGGAAGTTAACCTATGGTGTTTCCATTAGGTTCGCAGTAAGTGCTTTGGTGTGAAATTGAAATGTATACTATTTGTGTTGTCAAAGCTTTGTATGCACTGAGAAAACAACTTTATTGACTTGTTGTGCAGAGGCATGAGACAACTTTCAAAGAACTCAGAAACATGTGGGAAGTTAACTTAAAATGTATCCCTCTGGTTTGCAATCTGCACTTTGGTGGAAAATTGAAATGTATACTACCTCAATGTCAGAACATAGTATGCACTGAGAAAGTAACATTTTTTGTCTTGATGAACAGAGGCATGAAACAACTTTCAACTTACTCATACTCATGTGGGAAGTCAACCAAAGTTGTTTCCATTAGGTTTGCAGTAAGTGCTTTGGAGTAAAATTGAAATGTATACTATTTGTATTGTCTTAGTTTTGTAAGCACTGAGATAACAACTTTTTTGTGTTGATGTGTAGAGCCATGAAACAACTTTCAAACTACTCATAATAATGTGGGAAGTTAACGAAAGGTTTTTCCATTAGGTTTGCAGTCAGGACTTTTGAGTACAATTGAAATGTATACTACTTTTATGTCAAAGCATTCTATTCACTGAGAAATCAACATTTTTGTCTTTATGTGCACAGGTATGAAACAACTTTCAGACATCTCAGAATCATGTGGGAAGTTATACTATGGTGTTTCCATTAGGCTTGCAGTAAGTGCTTTGGTGTGAAATTGAAATGTATACTATTTGTGTTGTCAAAGCTTTGTATGCACTGAGAAAACAACTTTTTTGACTTGATGTGCAGAGCCATGAGACAACTTTCAAAGAACTCAGAAACATGTGGGAAGTTAGCTTAAAATGTATCCCACTGGTTTGCAATCTGTACTTTGGTGGAAAATTGAAATGTATACTACCTTAATGTCAGAACATAGTATGCCCTGAGGAAGTAACTTTTTTGTCTTGATGAACAAAGGCATGAAGCAACTTTCAACTTACTCATACTCATGTGGGAAGTGAACCAAAGGTGTTTCCGTTAGGTTTGCAGTAAGTGCTTTGGAGTAAAATTGAAATGTACACTATTTGTATTGTCTTAGTATTGTAAGCACTGAGATAACAACTTTTTTTATGTTGATGTGTAGAGCCATGAAACAACTTTCAAACTACTCATAATCATGTGGGAAGTTAACCAAAGGTTTTGTCCATTAGGTTTGCAGTCAGGTCTTTTGAGTACAATTGAAATGTATACTACTTTTATGTCAAAGCATTCTACTCACTGAGAAATCAACATATTTGTCTTTATGTGCACAGGTATGAAACAACTTTCAGACATCTCAGAATCATGTGGGAAGTTAATCTAAGGTGTTTCCATTAGGTTTGCAGTAAGTGCTTTGGTGTAAAATTGAAATGTATACTATTTGTATTGCCTAAGCAATGCATGCACGGAGATAACAACTTTTTTGTGTTGATGTGTACAGCCATGAAACAACTTTCAAACTACTCATAATCATGTGGGAAGTTGACCTAAGGTGTTTCCATTAGGTTTGCAGTCAGGACTTTTGAGTACAATTCAAATGTATACTACATTTATGTCAAAACATTCTATTCACTGAGAAATCAACTTTTTTGTTTTTATGTGCACAGGTATGAAACAACTTTCAGACATCTAAGAAACATGTGGGAAGTTAACCTTTCGTGTTTCCATCCGGTTTGCAGTAAGTGTTTTGGTGTAAAATTGAAATGTATACTATTTGTATTGCAATAGCATTGGATGCACTGAGAAAACAACTTTTTTGTCTTGATGTGCAGAGCCATAATACAACTTTCAAACAACTCAGAAACATGTGGGAAGTTAACCTAAGGTGTTTCCATTAGGATTGCAGTAAGTACTTTGGTGTAAAATTGAAATGTATGCTATTTGTATTATCTAACAATTGCTTGCACTGAGATAACAAATTTTTTGTGTTGATGTGTGGAGCCATGAAACAACTTTCAAACTACTCTTAGTCATGTGGGAAGTTAACGTAAGGTGTTTCCATTAGGTTTGCAGTAAGTACATTAGTGTAAAATTGAAATGTATACTATTTGTATTGTCAAAGCATTGTATGCACTGAGAAAACAACTTTTTTGTCTTGATGTGCAGAGCCATAATACAACTTTCAAACAACTCAGAAACATGTGGGAAGTTAACTTAAGGTGTTTCCATTAGGTTTGCAGTAAGTACTTTGGTGTAAAATTGAAATGTATACTATTTGTATTATCTAAGCATTGTATGCACTGAGATAACAGCATTTTTGTGTTGATGTGTAGAGGCATGAAACAACTTTCAAACTACTCATAATCATGTGGGAAGTTAACCTAAGGTGTTTCCATTAGGTTTGCAGTAAGTACTTTGGTGTAAAATTGAAATGTATACTATGTGTATTGTCAAAGCCCTGTATGCACTGAGAAAACAACTTTTTTGCCTTGATGTGCAGAGCCATAAGACAACTTTAAAATAACTCAGAAACATGTGGGAAGTCAACTTATAATTTATCGCTCTGGTTTGCACTCTGCACCTACTCTGCTCAATATAAAAAAAACAAACAAAAATCTTAACCGGAAGTTAACTGCTATGCGGCCATTTAAGAAACTGCTACTCAGTACTAGTTCTTAAAGCAATAAATGCGAAAACAGTTCTTAAAGTGGTAAATTCAAACACAGTTCTTAGAATGGTAAATTCGAAAGTCCAAGAGATTTATACAGTCAATTAGGAGAGACTTTCCTGAAGTAAAGAATTTCTCCAAGACACAAAGTCACACCAGTGTCAGCGGGATCCTGCCTTGTCCGTAGGGTTCACAACAATGCAAATAAAATGGTTTAAAGGCACTGACCTTTACCTTTTGATACTAGATCCCGCACAGCCTTTTCTGCCACTTTTAGCAGAGGCTATCTCATGCAGATCACTCTTTCTTGAACGAATTCAATAAAGGTCGATCCTTTCAATTGTCGAACGACTCCTTCAGGTTCCTGTCTTCATTATCCAATACTACTGAAAAGATACATCAACAAACCAGGCAGAAATTGGTTAAACTGCCGGTCCAGCACTTTTGTGCCTCACAATAGAACATAAAACTCCGTTTTAAATCGAAATTGCGTCATAGGGCAAATACGCAGCGGAGCGGAGTATCTGACTAACGTTCTAACTGGAAAACCCACTGCGTCACCTCAGGGGTCTCCTTTTATACCCGTGGTGAACATGTCATCACGTGACCTCACATCGGCGGGAAAATTACATCGGGTGACCTCCAAAAGACCATTACATCATCCTCATAAGACAAACACAAGATATCCATGAAGTATGTAATAACTCCCTCCAAAAAAAATTTTTGGTCTTTTAAGAGCAAAATTTTAACATTTAACTATTTACAAAAAAAAAACAAATGTATAAAATTTACAACATATACAGTATCATCATACAGCACCCAACCAAACTAATATACAGTAGGAGTGTTACAAAGGTTAAAATATCACTCCATAAAATTTACATTGTACATTTAACATCTAGACAGACAATCAGCGATCACATTATCTTTACCTTTAATATGAATGACCAAAATATTATACTCTTGTAACATTAAACTCCAGTTTAATAATCTTTTATTTTTGTTTTTCATCTTACTCAAAAACACTAACAGATCATGATTGGTGTAAACTATGAATGGTTTCTGAGTAGTACCAACATACACTTCAAAATGCTGTAAATCCAAAACAAGAGAATAATAATTCCTTTTCTATTATTGAATAATTCCTTTGATAGGCATTAAATTTCTTAGAAAAGTAAGTTACCGGACAATCAACTTCATCACCCTCATCTCTTTGAAGTAACACTGCTACTGCAGCTTCACCACTAGCTAATGAAAATGGTTTTTCAGAGTCAGTGGATTTGAGCACAGGTTGACTGCATACTATAATTTTTAATTTATCAAAGGCCTCTTGACAAGGTTCTGTCCAATCAAACTTTTCATTTTTCTTCAAGAAGTTAGTTAATGGAAGAGCAATGTTCGCAAAATTCTTACAAAATTTCCTGTAAGATCCTACCATACCCAAGAATCTTCTAAGAGTTTTCCGACCAGTTGGAGTGGGCATTTCTAAAATTGCTTGAACTTTTGCCTGAACAGGAGCTAAATTTCCTTGACCCACAACATAACCAAGGTAGGTCACTGCAGCATGGCTAAATTCACTTTTAGCTAAGTTAATAGTTAAGTTAGAGTTTGAAAGTCTTTCAAATAGTTTCTCCACCGCAGTAATATGTGCTTTCTAACTATTATTTCCTGTAACTAAATCATCAATATAGGCATCTGTATCTTTTAACCCATGAATCGCAGAATTAATCATCTGCTGGAAAGTACCTGGTGCATTCTTCATCCCAAATGGAAGAACATTATATTCATATAACCCAGATGGGGTTACAAATACAGAAACCTCTCTACCTCTATCTGTCAATGGAACACACCAATAACCTTTTAACAAATCAATCTTTGTAAGGAACTTTGCTTGTCCAACTTTATCCACACAATCATCTACCTTAGGGATTGGATATGCATCAGTTTTTGTCACAGCATTCACCTTCCTGTAATCTGTATAAAACCTAATTCTATTGTCTGGTTTAGGCACCATAACATGTGATTATCTCCAATTCGAATTAGAGGGTCTAATAATATTATTCTCTAACATATACTTAATTTTTTGTTTAGCAAGTTCACATTTTTCCCTATTCATCCGATATGGATGTTGTTTTATGGGTTCTGCATCTCCAACATCTACATCATGCGTAGCTATGATGGTTCTTCTAGGAACGCCTGGAAATAAATCCCCATATTTAAAAATTAACTGCTTCATCTACTCTCTCTGCTCTGGCTGTAAATGAACTAATTTCTCATCAATATTTTCCAGAAATTTTGAGTCTGGTAACCTGGCAGAAATAATGTTGGGTTTAAAATGAGTTTCGGATGAATCACCTATTATGTTTTTAGAAAGATCAGACTCATTATTGACCACAACAGTCACAGTAGCAGCTTCTCTCCCATAAAATGGTTTTATCATATTTATATGACACAGCTTGTGTTGCCTTTCTCTGATCTGGAGTTTTAATCACATAATCCACATCATTTACTTTAGATTTAATCTCATAAGGAGCATGAAATTTAGCTTGTAATCGGTTCGTTTGCATGGGGAAAGGAACCAACACCTTATCCCCAGGCTTAAATGACCTCATTCTAGCATCTTTATCATACCATGTTTTCATCTTCCCTTGAGCTGATTTTAAATTTTCCTTGGCCAAGCTTTGTATAATCTTTCCTTAAATTTCAAAACATAATCCAGCAAATTAGTGTGTACCTCTTTGTTACAGGTGTCCCCCGCTTTTCGAATGTTCGCTTTACGAAACCTCTCTGTTACGAAAGACCTACATTAGTTACCTGTTTTCACTAACAGAAGGTGTTTTCACTGTTATGAAGAAAAGCAGCGTGCGATAAAAAGGCAGTGTGTGCCCCGAGCAGCCACTCTCCCCCGGATTCGGAACGGCATTCTCACCGGCATTGCTTAAACACGTACCTGTGAGCAGCCATTAGCAAGATGAGTTCTAAGGTATCAGAAAAGTCTAAAAGAGATTGTAAGGGTGTAACTAGACATAATTAATTGTGGTGAACGAAGTAAGGACAAAGTGAGTTTGGCTTGTGGAAGTTGACGAAGATGATGTTGAAGAGGTTTTGGCATCCCATGACCAAGAACTGATAGATGAAGAGCTGATGCAATTGGAAGAGGAAAGGATAACAATCGAAACTGAAGGAGTAATGATAAAGTACGACTTTAATTTTGAAAGGGTATGCCGGTTTAGGGCATATTCGCAAGATGGTTTGAGTGCTTACATCAAACTGTATGATCTGAAAATGCGTGAGGCTAAGCAGTCAAGCAAGCCTTCCACATCAACCACAGCAGATGACGAACCTCGACCTTTGACATCGAGGCAGGCAGAGATAGAAGAAGATGACCTGCCTGCCCTAATGGAAACAGACAACGATGAGATGACACCCCAGTGTCCCATCACCCCAACCCCCAGGCTGCGGACAGATACCGATTCGCGGAGAATGCAGCGCTAGCTGGGAGGTACACAGCACATCTTTAAGAAAAAAGCCGAAATAAACATGCTAATTAATTAGGTGCCGCCTGGCACGTAATTGTCGGCCCAGATCAGAGGCGATGCAATTGGCAATTGCTACCTTGATCTGATTGTATTTCCTTAGGCAATCCAAAATAAGTAAAAAATTTTATTAGAGCCGTTGTCACAGTTTTGTCTATAATATTCCTAAGAGATATTGTCTCGGGAAACCTAGATGCTGTGCACATAATGGTCAGCAAATATTGATGTCCAGTTTTAGTTTTTGGCAATGCGCCTACACATTCTATAATAATTTTGGAGAATGGCTCACCAAATGCTGGAATCAGTTGTAGTGGGGCCACTGGAGTAACCTGATTAGGTTTACCCACAAATTGACACGTATGACACATTCTGAAAAATGTCACCACATCTTTTCTTAAACTAGGCCAGTAAAAATGTTTAAAAACCTTGTTCATAGTTTTCTTTACAGCTAGATGACCACCCAAAGGAATACTATGAGCCATAGTTAAAATCTCATTTCAATAAACTTTTTTTAGGAACAACTACCTTGCGATTAACTTCCCGTTCCTCACTTGCAGGAATTGTTGGTGATCTCCACTTTCTCATTAATACTCTCTTTTCAAAATAATATCCTACTGCCACCTTCTCAATTTCACTATCTGGAAGAGCTTGTTCCTTTAATTTAACTATCTCAGGATCTCTGCCCTGCTCTGCTATCATCTCCTTCCAAGATAAAAATAAATCTTCATGGTCAGACTTGCTACCAAAATCCTGATCAAATAATGAAGGTAAGAAAGTTTCTGACACATCCTCAAAATTTGCATCCTGAGTTGAAAAGTCATGGGTAACAACCTCATCCTGTACCTTAGTCTTCCTAGCTATAGCTCGGGTTACAACACAGGAAGAATCTGTGTTAGAATCCCTCGTGTGGTTCCTCAGAAATAGGCTTTATTGTCAAATGTACTTCAGGAAAAACTTGTCCATTAGCTAAGTCATTCCCCAACAGTAGAACAACATCATTCACAGGTAAACTGGGTTGTAGTCCTATTTTAACATGCTCTGTAACTAACCCTGACCTTAAATTTACTCTATGTAAATGTACTGGCATAAGGGCACTCCCAACTCCTCTTATATAGTTTACCTCACCAATGTCACACTCATCACTAAACTTTCGAACACTGTCTAACATTAGTGATTGAGAAGCTCCGGTACCTCTAAGTATTCATATTGGTACAGTAGTGGATCCCTCTTTCAAGGATACAAATCCTTCGGTTGTAAAAGGTTCATATCCCCTCTTAACTTGGTCAGGCTCTGACAAAGCTTCATTGATACTTATCAAACTCTGTGGATTTACAGGTGTTTCAATTTGCTGCACACAAGCATCTGGGACTGCTTCCTTCTCTTCCTTTTTCAATCGAAAACAGTTAGCTATTACATGTCCAGGTTTCTTACAATAATTACAAGTAATACCAAAATGTCTTTCCTTCATACGTCTCCCTTCATCCTTACTTTTTTCACTAACTTCAGATTTAATTTCTGGTTTACCTTGACTCTCTGTGCTATTTTTCCTTTTAAAGGTTCTATCTGGAGAAAATTTATTCTTATGAATTAAAGTATACTCATCAGCTAATTTAGCAGACCCCTGCAATGTAGCAGTATCCCTTTCATTTAAGTATGTCCTTACTTCAACAGGAATGGTCCTTTTAAATTCCTCCAGTAAAATCCACTCTTTTAATTTATTATTCTCCCCATTCACATTTTTAGAGGAAACCCATCTCTCAAAACACACAGATTTCTTGTAGGCAAATTCCACGGAAGTTTTCTCCACAGATTTCTTCAAATTTCTGAATCTTTCTCTATACACTTCCGGGACCAACTCATACGCTTCCAATATATGCTGCTTCACAGTATCATAATCAAGCACTTGCTCAGCATTTAAAGCTGTATAAACTTGTTGTGTCTTGCCTTTAATTACACTTTGCAACATCACTGCCCATTGCTCTTTCAGCCACTTTAAACTCACAGCAACAATTTCGAAATTCTGGATATATTTGTCCACTTCTGTCTCACTAAATGGAGGAGCCAAAATAACCTCACGACTCGCTACAAGCTGTTTCTTAGAAACAGAATACTGATTTCCCATCCTTAAATTCTCCACCTCTAGCTCAAATTTCCTCTGGTTTTCAGCTTCTCTTTCTTTAAATTCCCTTATATTATTTTCCTCTCTTTCAGCCATTTCCGCTTTAAATCGTTCAAGCTTTATCTGTTCAAGATATAACTGCATTTCCAGTGTACTCATTGGAAACCTTCCGAACACCTCATCGTCAAACTTTCCCATTCTTATATAATGCTCAGCGATTTTTCTCTGAGTTACTGGCTTTGTTGTACCCTTCGTAATTCCTTTAATATGCAACCTTTTAGCAATCTCCAACACCTCAGGTTTTCTCGCATTCCCTAAAAACTCCGGGTCAGGCGAATCCATAAAGTCGTCAATATTCATTGCTGCTGAATGCCACCCAGACACCAATCAAACAAAATAATTGGGTATTTCCCTATTCCAAATCAGGTTGATACTTAAACAAGCACTTAAGCTCAAAATCGGAACATATCTGAATGAGCCCCCAAGTTTATGTCAGTGACCGGCAAAAATGAATATAGAATTAAATTGAGTCAAGTTTTATAAAATCAATCAAACATTTATTAAACTCTGCTCAATATATAAAAAAAACAAATGAAAATCTTAACCGGAAGTTAACTGCTGTGCGGCCATTTAACATACCGCCACTCAGTACTAGTTTTTAAAGCAATAAATGCGAAAACAGTTCTTTAGAATGGTAAATTCAAACATCCAAGAGATTTATACAGTCAATTAGGAGAGACTTTACTGAAGTAAAGAAGTTCTCGAAAACACGACGTCATGCCAGTCCCAGCTGGATCCTGCCTTGTCCGCAGGATTCACGACAACGCAGATAAAACAGTTTAAAGGCACTGACCTTTACCTTTTGATACTAGATCCCGCACAACCTTCTCTGCCACTTTTAACAGAGGCTATCTCATGCAGATCACTCTTTCTTGAATGAATTCAATAATGGTTGATCCTTTCAATCGTCGAACGACTCCTTCAGGTTCCTGTCTTCACTCTCTAATACTACTGAAAAGATACATCAACAAACCTGGCAGAAATTGGTTAAACTGCCGGTCCAGCACTTTTGTACATTACAATAGAATGTAAAACTCCGTTTTAAATCGAAACTGCATCATAAGACAAATACGCAGCGGAGCAGAGTATCTGGCTAACATTCCAAATGGAAAACCCACTGCGTCACCACAGGGGTCTTCTTTTATACCCGTGGTGAACATGTCATCATGTGACCTCACATCGGCGGGAAAATTACATCAGGTGACCTCCAAAAGACCATTACATCATCCTGTGACAAAAGAACCAGTTATCAGAAGATTGATGCTGATAAGAGGACAATGGGGGAACATGCAAGGTGCTAATAAGAGAGAGACGAGAGAGATTACCGAAAGGAGACACGGTTCCGAGTATTGTCAGAGACCGGTGGCTTTGAACCCTGAACTGTTTGAAGTTTGATGGACAGGCGATACCTCAGCAGGGAGATAAAGAGGGACAGGTTCGCTGAGGCAACAGACACACGACTCCACGAGGTAACGAGACCCTGGAAGCGGTGTACCCCCACAAGTTGGTGGGAGTTTTTGAGGTCTGGACGCGGGACCAGCCATAGACGCACAGGGTAGAAAGATACGGCCGGCAGGAACCTGATGTGTGTGTCCACCCTTGCCTGGGTGCCGTGTTCACCACAGAAGAACGGTCGTATCTGGAACGGAGAGGTCACAGTCGGTGACCCCAGAAGACATTACAAAGGGCTCGCCCGAAAGCTAACTGCGACCACTATCACCTCACTACCCTGAAACTCACTGTGACTACTATAAGCTCCACGGTCTGTGGTCTATGAATCTAGCTGAAGCATAACCATAGATCTGTTGTCTGTGGTTTGTGGTCTGTGATCACTGTCCCATCTGTTCGAAAAGTGTTCTGCGGTCTGTTGTCTGGATATTGGTCCCAGTGAATTTCAGGGGAGTGAACGCATTGTGGTCACTGTGAATTTGAAGGTACTGTGGGGAAAGTGGTCCGGATGAGTTTGGGAGTAGTCTCCCAGTGAGTTTCAAGTTAGTGTGGTGTTACACACCTCATGAATATCTGTTGTCTATGGTCTCTAGCTTAATCTCTACTACCATCCGGTAGTAGACTGAAACTCACTACCAACCCTGAAACTCATCCGGACCACTGTCCCCACAGTACCTTCAAACTCACAGGAACACAATGCGTTCACTACCCTGAAACTCACTGTGACCACCATCCCCACAGAACTCTGAAACTAACTGGGACCCCTATTCCCAGTCTACCAAAAAACTCACCTGGGACCACTACCCTGATACTCAATGGTAGAATGTCCTCACACTACTCTGAAATTCACTGTGACCACTCTCCCCTCACTACCCTGAAACTCACTTGGACCACTATCTCCACACTACCCTGAAACTCAGCCGCATTACTATCCCCACAGTACACTCACTGGGACCACAATGCGCTCAATACCCTGAAACTTACTGGGACCACTATCCCCACACTACCTTTAAACTCAGTGTGACCACTATCCATAAACTACCCTGAAACTCACTGTTGTATTCCCTATCTTTTGTTTTTGCATGAGCTTTGACTTATCTTGTCAGCCACAGTTGTACTATTTTGCCATTTGAGTATTTCTTCTCTTTTGGAATACACATGTCCTGCACCTTCCTCATTTTTTCCAGAGACGCATGCCATTGCTGCCTGCTGACATCATTGCCAGCAGCTCCTTCCAATTTACTTTGACCAATTCCTCTTTCATAACACTGTAATTTCCTTTACTCTACTGAAATACTGCTATGTCACAATTTATTTCTTCCCTATCAAATTTCAAGTTGAACTCAATCATACTGTGATCACTGTTTCCTAAGGGTTCTTTTACTTTAAGCTCCTTAAGCGCCTCTGGTTCATTATGTAGCACCCAATCCAGTATAGCTGATCCCCAGAAGGCTCAATGACAAACTGCTGTAAAAAGCCGTCTCTTCGGCATTCAGCAAACTCAGTGTCTTGAGATTCATTATCAACCTGATTTTCCCAATCAACCTGCATAATTATAATCTATACATACAAATAGTCTCCCATGACTATTATAATATTGCTCTTCTGACACGGCTGTTGTATTTCCTGTTGTTATCTGTGGTCCACCTCCCAGCCACTGTAATGCCATCAGGATCTACTTACCCTTGCAGTTTCTTAACTCAACCCACAAGGAGTGAACATCTTCTGATCCTATATCATATCTTTCTACTGATTTGATGCCATTCTTTACCAGTAGAGCCATGCCACCCCCTCTGCCTACCTTCATATCACTCCGATATAACGTGCAACCTTGGACAGTCAGCTCCCAACTACAACCATCCTTCAGCCACAATTCAGTGATGGCCACAACATTATACCTGGCAATCTGTAATAGTGCAACAAGTTCATCGACTTCATTTTTTATATTCCATGCATTGAGATATAAAACCTTGAGTACCATATTTGCTTCCATTTTTGATTTTGTATCCCTAATGTACTGATTCTCACGCTGTTGGCTGGAACTATGTCCCATCACCTGCCTGCCCTTCCTGACAGTCTAACTGTCTAACGCCGTCTTTACTTTTTTACCATCCGTCCTATCCTGAGTCCCTTCACTCTGGTTCCCATCTCCCCCTAAACCCTCCCCAACTGCTCCAACAAATCTGCCTGCAAGATTATTTGTCCCCATCAGGTTCAGTGCAACCTGTCATTTTTGAACACCGGCGTGAAGAACACACAAACACCATTTATTATTCCAGGTACAGTAAGAGAAAAACAAAAAAGAAAGCTTAATAGAAGCCAACCCAGAGTCAACATCTCCTCCGAGCCGAAACCTCCTTTGAGCCTGTCGCTCCTACTCTCGCCACTGGCCTACTCCCGACAATGGCCGCTCTGCTTGTCCCTCCTGCACTCTTATTTAGCTTGTGGTTCTCTGCTCCCGCCGCTGATGGGGCCTTTGTAATATTGACTCTTTATTCATTTCCAGAGATTCTGCCTGACCTGCTGAGTACCTCCAGCATTTTGTGTGTGTTGCTTTGCAGTTCCAGCAACTGCAGACTTACTTGTGTTTATGATCAGTCTCTCTCCTGTACGTTTCCTCATTGCCCTCCGAGATTCTGCTAACAGTTGTTTTATCTGTGAATTTACGGACAGTGTTGGTGCTGTGCTGAGCCACAAAATTACAGATGTAGAGAGAGTTAGCACACATCCTGAAGGTGTGCTAGTGGTGAACGTCAGTCAGTGAAGAGGAAATGTTATTTCGAATCGTCACTGACTGTGGTCTCCCAATGAGGAAGTCAAGGGACCATGACTGTAAAAGTGATCCCTGGATGGACTCTGTCTTTACTTCTTGCTGCCTTAGTAAAGCAGCTGGCATAATAAAAGCTTCTCTCAGTCCAACAGTCTCTCTCTTTCCACTCTGCCACAGGCAGGAAATGTAAAAACCATGACGGCATGTACCACCAGTCTCAAGGACAGCAGAGGCCTCACAGTTATAATATTATTAAACAGATCCCTCGAATGATAATGTGGACTCTTGACCTCACAAACTACCTTGTTCTGATCTTGTATCTTATTGTTTGCCTGTTCTACACTTTCACTGCAGCTCTTACACTTTATTTTGCATTCTGCTATTGATTTCCTTTGTTCTACCGCAGTGGAGTGTGCAGTGATTTGTGTGTATGCATGGTAGACAAGACAAGATTTCACAGTATCTTGGTACATGAGACAACAATAAGCCATTTCCAATTCCAATAACTGTTGCCTTCTGTTGGTTTTTAAAAGCTTCCCAATTCTCAAACTTCCCACTAATTTTTGCTCCATGTTATGCTTTGACTTCACCACGGTTGTGTTATCTTTCCATTAGACGACTTGGTCCCTTTTGGGATGCACATATCCTGTGCCAGGGACTGAGCCTCAATAGAGGGATATCATTTTAAAACGGACATGATGAGGAATTTCTTCAGCTGGAGAGTGGTGAATCTGTGGAATGCTTTGCCACAGGCATCTGTGAAGGCCAAGTCTTTATGTATATGTAAGGCAGAGGTTGATAGATTCTTGACTGGTCAGGGCATGAAGGGATCTGGGGAGAAGGCAGGAGAGAGGAAATGAGAAGAAAATAAGATCAGTCATGATGAAATGTCAGAGTAGACTCCAAATTGTTTAATTCTGCTCCATTGTTTTATTGTCTTAAACCATGACCTTCAGTTGTAGTCTCATCCAACCTCAGTGGAAATAGTGCTTGCATTCACTCTGTCCGTACTTCCGTACTACTCATAATTTGTTTACCCTTGTGAAGTTGCTCCATAATATTTTACATTCTCAGGAATAAAGTCCTAGCTTCTTCTACCTTTACCTGTAACTCAGGTCCTCCAGACCTGGCAACATTCTTCTAATTTTTTCTCTGAACTCTTACAACATTATTTACATCTTTCCAGTAGGTAGGTGACCAAAAATGCAGACAATACCCCAAACTGAGCCTCAGCAATGTCTTCTATAATTTCAACACAACTTCCCATCTCCTGTACTCAGTACATTAACTTAAGAAAGCCAATGTGCTTTTATCTACCCGTGACACCACTTTGAGGAGTTATGGATCTGTATTTCCAGATCTCTCTGTTCTACTGCACTTCTTTGTCCCCGACCACTTACTGTATAAGACATCCCCTGGTTGTCATCCCAAAGTCCAACACCTCATGTTTGTCTATCTTAAATTCCATCTTCTATTTTTCAGCGAGTTTTTCCAGCTGGCCCAGATCATGCCGCAGGCTTTTAATGTTCCCTTTCTTAACTTTGTTTAATCATTCACTGGGTTATTTATCTACAAAATAATCAACTTTTTATTTGAAAAATTGATCTATTACTCAACATGTTACTTTCTTTAACAAAATGCAATCATTGATGGAGAAGATCCTGAGAGGCAGGATTTATGAAAATCTGGAGAGGCATAATATGATTAGGAATAGACAGCATGGCTTAGTCAAAGTCAAGCCGTGCCTTATAAACCTGACTGAATTTTTTGACGATGTGACTAAACATATTGATGAATGTAGAGCCGTAGATGTAGTGTATATGGATTTCAGCAAGGCATTTGACAAGGTACTGTCACAATGGCACCGGCAGTGGGAGCAAGGGTGGACCCAAATGCAAGACACATCTTATGAGGTTACTTAGATTTAGTTTATTGCTCGATACCATGAGAGCTAGGCGGGAGCAGGAGTAGAGAACTGGACAAAAACTCAGGACTACTACTAGGTTGGGACTAGAGTCTGGGCTAGGACTCGTAATTAGATCCTAGAACTAGTGGAGACATGAAGTGGCTAGGGTATGGACTCCGAGCCAAAGACTGGGCAAAGACCCAGTACCTGGGTCTTGCCTCAGGCTCAGACCCCAGAACCAGGCAAGGACATGACATGGGCTAGGGAGAGGAGGAACACGGGAACACAGAGTCTCGGTCTCAGGGAGCAGGTACATGGAACCATGGACACATACACAGAACACAGAGTCGAGACCCCTCCTTGGGTACAGGACATAGGGCCTGGACACTCACACAAAACAGAGAGCCGGGACCCCTCCTTGGGTACAGGACATAGGGCCGGGACTCATGACCCTCTGCGGGGCAATGGCAAGACGGCCTGACTTACCCCACGGAGGCGAGGACAAGACAAGACAGAACATGACCCCCCGCAGGGCAATGGCAAGATGGCCTGACTTACCCCACAGAGGCGAGGACAAGACAAGACCACGTGCCTCCCAGGTGCCAGGGTCTGGAATGTCTCTGACCGGGTGCACGACATCCTGGTACGAGAGGGAAAACAACCAGAAGTCATGATACATGTTGGGACCAACGACATAGGCAGGAAGAGGGATGAGGTCCTGAAGTGCGAGTTTCGGGAACTAGGCAGAAGACTGAAGAACAGGACCTCAAGGTGGTGTTCTTAGGATTGCTGCCAGTGCTACGTGACAGTGATGGTAAGAATGGGAGGAGATGGCAGTTGAATGCGTGGCTGAGGAGTTGGTGCGGGGAGCAGGGTTTTAGATTTTTAGATCATTGGGATCTCTTCTGGGGAAGGTAGGACCCGTACAGATTGGATGGGTTGCACCTGAACTCGAAGGGGAGCAATATCCTTGCAGGTAGGTTTGCTAACATGGTTCGGAAGGGTTTAAACTAATTTGCGACGGGGATGGGACCAAGAGCAATTGAGCAGTGAAAGAAGTGCATGGAGTAAAGCCAGATCTAACATACAGAGAGGCTTTGAGGAAAGAGAAGCAGAATAAACGGTGTAAAGACAGTAAGGTAGAAGGGCTGAAATGTGTGTACCTCAATGCAAGAAGCATCAGGAACAAAGGTGATGAACTGAGAGCTTGGATACATACATGGAATTATGACGTAGTGGTCATTACAGAGACTTGGCTGACACCAGAGCAGGAATGGATTCTCAATATTCTTGGATTGCAGTGCTTTAAAAGGGATAGAGAGGGCGGAAAAAGGGGAGGAGGGGTGGCATTACTGGTCAGGGATACCATTACAGTTACAGAAAGGGTGGGTAATGTAGTAGAATCCTCTTTTGAGTCAATATGGGTGGAAGTCAGGAACAGGAAGGGAGCAGTTACTCTGTTGGGGGTATTCCATAGGTCCCCTGGTAGCAGCAAAGATACAGAGGAGCAGATTGGGAGGCAGATTTTGGAAAGGTGCAAAAATAACAGGGTTGTTAATAATGTTATTAATATTAACTTCCCTGATATTGATTGGCACCTGATTAGTTCCAAGGGTTTAGATGGGGCAGAGTTTGTTAAGTGTGTCCAGGACGGATTCCTGTCATAGTATGTGGACAGGCCGACCAGGCGGAATACCATACTAGATTTAGTACTAGGTAATGAACAGATCTCTCAGTGGGTGAGCATCTGGGGGACAGTGACCACTGCTCCCTGGCCTTTAGCATTATCATGGAAAAGGATAGAATCAGAGAGGACAGGAAAATTTTTAATTGGGGAAAGGCAAATTATGAGGCTATAAGGTTAGCACTTGCGGGTGTGAATTGGGATGATGTTTTTGCAGGGAAATGTACTATGGACATGTGGTCGATGTTTAGAGATCTCTTGCGGAATGTTAGGGATAAATTTGTCGCGGTGAGGAGGATAAAGAATGGTAGGGTGAAGGAACCATGGGTGACAAGTGAGGTGGAAAATCTAGTCAGGTGGAAGAAGACAGCATACATGAGGTTTAGGAAGCAAGGATCAGATGGGTCTATTGAGGAATATAGGGAAGCAAGATAAGAGCTCAAGAAGGGGCTGAGAAGAGCAAGAAGGGGGCATGAGAAGGCCTTGGCGAGTAGAGTAAAGGAAAATCCCAAAGCATTCTTCAATTATGTGAAGAAAAAAAGGATGACAGGAGTGAAGGTAGGACCGATTAGAGATAAATGTGGGAAGATGTGCCTGGATGCTGTGGAAGTGAGCGAGGTCCTCAATGAATACTTCTCTTCGGTATTCACCAATGAGAGGGAGCTTGATGATGGTGAGGACAATATGAGTGAGGTTGATGTTCTGGAGCATGTTGATATTAAGGGAGAGGAGGTGTTGGAGTTGTTAAAATACATTAGGATAGATACGTCCCCGGGGCCTGATGGAATATTCCCCATGCTGCTTCACGAGGCGAGGGAAGAGATTGCTGAGCCTCTGGCTAGGATCTTTATGTCCTCGTTGTCCACGGGAATGGTACCGGAGGATTGGAGGGAGGTGAATGTTGTCCCCTTGTTCAAAAAAGGTAGTAGGGATAGTCCGGGTAATTATAGACCAGTGAGCCTTACGTCTGTGGTGGGAAAGCTATTGGAAAAGATTCTTAGAGATAGGATCGATAGGCATTTAGAGAATCATGGTCTGATCAGGGACAGTCAGCATGGTTTTGTGAAGGGCAGATCATGTCTAACAAGCCTGATCGAGTTCTTTGAGGAGGTGACCAGGCATATAGATGAGGGTAGTGCAGTGAATGTGATCTATATGGATTTTAGTAAGGCATTTGACAAGGTTCCACACGGTAGTCTGATTCAGAAAGTTAGAAGGCATGGGATCCAGGGAAGTTTGGCCAGGTGGATTCAGAATTGGCTTGCCTGCAGAAGGCAGAGGGTGGTGGTGGAGGGAGTACATTCAGATTGGAGGATTGTGACTAGTGGTGTCCCACAAGGATCTGTTCTGGGACCTCTACTTTTCGTGATTTTTATTAATGACCTGGATGTGGGGGTAAAAGGGTGGGTTGGCAGGTTTGCAGATGACACAAAAGTTGGTGGTGTTGTAGATAGTGTAGAGGATAATCAAAGATTGCAGAGAGACATTGATAGGATGCAGGAGTGGGCTGAGAAGTGGCAGATGGACTTCAACCTGGAGAAGTGTGAGGTGGTACACTTTGGAAGGACAAACTCCAAGACAGAGTACAAAGTAAATGGCAGGATACTTGGTAGTGTGGAGGAGCAGAGGGATCTCAGGGTACATGTCCACAGATCCCTGAAAGTTGCCTCACAGGTGGATAGGGTAGTTGAGAAAGCTTATGGGGTGTTAGCTTTCATAAGTCGAGGGATAGAGTTTAAGAGTCGCGATGTAATGATTCAGCTCTATAAATCTCTGGTTAGGCCACACTTGGAGTACTGTGTCCAGTTCTGGTCACCTCAGTATAGGAAGGATGTGGAAGCATTGGAAAGGATACAGAGGAGATTTACCAGGATGCTGCCTGGTTTAGAAAGTATGCATTATGATCAGAGATTAAGGGAGATAGGGCTTTACTCTTTGGAGAGAAGGAGGATGAGAGGAGACATGATAGAGGTGTACAAGATAATAAGAGGAATAGATAGAGTGAATAGCCAGTGCCTCTTCCGCAGGGGACCACTGCTCAATACAAGAGGACATGGCTTTAAGGTAAGGGGTGGGAAGTTCAAGGGGGATATTAGAGGAAGGTTTTTTACTCAGAGGGTGGTTGGTGCATGGAATGCACTGCCTGAGTCAGTGGTGGAGGCAGATACACTAGTGAAGTTTAAGAGACTACTAGACAGGTATACGGAGGAATTTAAGTTGGGGGCTTATATGGGAGGCAGGGTTTGAGGGTCAGCAGAAAACTGTGGGCCAAAGGGCCTGTACTGTGCTGTACTATTCTATGTTCTATGTTAACACGCATGAACACCAGACAGTACCTATTTAGCTCCGGTGATGGAATGCCACCAAAATGCAGGCGGGGGTTGCAGACTAGGGCTAGAGGCAAGAGGGGCGGAGAAGGGATTCAGTCAAGGGGGTAGGACAGGAATCACAGACCGACAGGGCCAGGACTTGACTTAGAACTGGGAAACCGCCAGGGCCAGGACTCGACTTGGTGCTAGAATGCTGCCAGGGCCAGGACTCGACTTGGTGCTAGACTACTGCCAGGGCCAGGACTCGAATTAGGGCTAGACTGCCACCAGGGCCAGGACTCGACTTGGTGCTTGAATGCCGCCAGGGCCAGGACTCGACGGTGCTAGAATGCCACCAGGACCAGGACTCGACTTGGTGCTAGACTACCGCCAGGACCAGGACTCGAATTAGGGCTAGGCTGCCGCCAGGGCCAGGACTCAACTTGGTGCTAGAATGCCGCCAGGGCCAGGACTCGACTTGGTGCTAGAATGCCGCCAGGGCCAGGACTCGACTTGGTGCTAGAATGCCACCAGGACTAGGACTCGACTTGGTGCTAGACTGCTGCCAGGGCCAGGACTCGATTTAGGGCTAGACTGCCGCCAGGGAGAGGACTCGACTTGGTGCTTGAATGCCGCCAGGGCAAGGACTCAACTTGGTACTAGAATGCCGCCAGGGCCAGGACTCGACTTGGTGCTAGAATGCCACCAGGACCAGGACTCGACTTGGTGCCTCCGAGTAGTGGTGAGCTCTCGACTCGGTCTGGGAACAGTAGACAGCGGTTCTTGATTCCCACCGGTGGGTTAACTGACAGACCCACTTCGGTGAGGAAACTTTGCAGGCTTGCTTTAGCGGGGTAACTTGACAGGGTTGCTCCAGTAAGGAAAGGCTAATTACTGGCACTCGCTTCGTGCGGAGACTAGGCCTGCTCCGGCCAGATGACATTGGCATGCTGTACCTTGGTGACTTGCAGATGCTCTCCCACCGAATGGCTGAAAGCCGGAGACTATAAACTACCGGTTCAACCGAGCGTTAATTGCCTCTAATCACCAAAGTCGAGGGACATGGGAAAACAGGGAATCAACGGTCCTGATCGTAACGTAAACAATGTAAATTTAAAGGGACCCCGGTCCTGACCATGACAGGTACCCCATGCAAGGCTTATTGAGAAAGTAAAGAGGCATGGGATTCAAGGGGACATTGCTTTGTGGATCCAGAACTAGCTTGCCCACAGAAGGCAAAGAGTGGTTGTAGATAGGTCATATTCTACATGGAAGTCAGTATACCTCAGGGATCTGTTCTGGGACCCCTACTCTTTGTGATTTTTATAAATGACCTGGATGAGGAAGTGGAGGGATAGGTTAGTAAATTTGCTGATAACGCAACAGTTGGGGGTGTTGTGGATAGTGTGGAGGGCAGTCAGAGGTTACAGCGGGACCTATAAGATGAAAAAACTGGGCTGAGAAGTGGCAGATGGAGTTCAACCCAGATAAGTGTGAGGTCAAATATGATGCCAGAATATAGCATTAATGGTAAGACTCTTGGCAATGTGGAGAATCAGAGGGATCTTGGAGTCCGTGTCCATTGGACAATCAAAGCATCTGCTCAGGTTGATTGTGTGGTTAAGAAGGCTTATGGTGCATTGGCCTTCATCAGCCATGGGATTGAGTTTAAGAGCTGAGAGGTAATGTTCCAGCGATATTGGATTCACAGACATTGTGCCTTCTGATTCCCCAGTGGACTCAAAGTGAGTTGTCAGCGGGTTCTGGTGTCTGATTTTTATGTTGGCAGGAGGAATGAATTCCAGTAGCCCCCCTGGGTTCATCAATTGGTGAGAATGGTGTTAGATGCCCAGTGTTCGCCACTGCTGAGTCCAGAGTTCGAAGTCTTCTTGTTCGGTGACCAACATGTTCTTGGATCCATGCCAACGATCAATTCCGGGGGAAAAATTGGGGTTCTGGAAGTTGAGGCCCAGAAAGTGGAATATGTGGCAACACTTTGGGCAAGTCCCCAGCACAACATGACATGTGTTGGTTGTCAAAGCAAACAACTCATTTCATTATCTGTTTCAATGCATGTGTTACAAATAACCTTGAATCATGAATCTTGTTGAATTCTGGACTTCTGATCGAACTTTGTGGTCTGACGTGCACCTCCACACTTTCTCCTGCACTTCCTCCTTCCACCTCTCCCTCACTTACCCATACCATTCACAGTCGGCTGATCCCCACTGAATCTTCTACTTCGCTCTCCTCTGATCCACTCATCTCCTGATCCCTTCCCATTTGTCCCATTGTACTTGGGTAGTTCACCTTCTATCTCCATGTTCTGCCACTACTCATACAATTCTTTACATGGACTGAATTCTCGATCAAAGTTGCTTCTCTCCTTACCCTTGTTCACAAATTTTTTTCCAGTTATCTGGTGATTCAAAAGATTTAAAAATAAATTTCGAGCTTCAAGGTTGGATGTGAGAAAAGAACATAAGGAATAGGCCATCTGGGTCGTCAAGCCTGCCCTGCCAGTCAATAAGGTTATGACTGATCTGGCCCACCTGCCCACCTCCGCCCACCTGCCATTTCCTCAAAACCCTTAATTCCCCACCTATGCTAAAATCTCTCTCACCGTGTCTCAAATATATTTACTGAGGTTGCCTCCACTCCTTCATTTGGCAGAGAATTCCATAGATTCACAACTCTCTTGTGTTTTCTATGTTTCTCTGGGAAAAGCAGTTTCTCCTCATCTCCATCCTAAGTCTACCTTCCCAAATCTTGAGGCTGTGTCCCCAAGTTCTAGTCTCACCTACCAGTGGAAACAACTTTCCTGCCTTGATCTTATCTACCCCTTTTATAATTTTATATGTGTCTGTAAGATATCTTGTCAATTTTCTGAATTCCAGTGAGTACAGTCCTTGGCGACTCAATCGCACCTTATAGCCTAGTGCCCTCTTCCCTGGAACCTGGTGAACCTCTTCTGCACTGCTTCCAAAGCCAGTATGCTTCTTGCTTCAAGTATGGAGACCAGAATTGCATGCAGTACTCCAGGTGTATCTCACTTAACCTATCTATATCTCTCTGCAGACTCACTGTATCTGCTGCACAGTTTGCTTTTCCACTTAATTTAGTATCATCAGAAAACTTGGATACACTGCACATGGCCCCCTCTTCCAGATCATTAATGTATATCATGAAAAGTTGTGGGCCCAGCACCGACCCCTGCAGCACACCACTCACCACTGATTGCCCACCAAAGTAACACCCATGTATCCCAACTCTGCTTTCTATTAGTTAACCAATCCTCTATCAATGTTTATGTTGGCGCATGGCCAAGTGGTTAAGGCTAGTGATTTGAAGGTTGCTAGTTCAAGCCTTGGCTGAGGCAGCGTGTGTGTCCTTGAGCAACACACTTAACCACACATTGCTCTGCGACGACACCGGTGCCAAGCTGTATGGATCCTAATGTCCTTCCCTTGGACAACATCAGTGGCGTGGAGAGGGGAGACTTGCAGCATGGGCAACTGCTGGTCTTCCATACAACCTTACTCAGGCCTGCACCCTGGAAACCTTCCAAGGTGTAAATCCATGGTCTCATGAGACTAACGGATGCCTATATATATCAATGCTTATACAACTCTGTGCATCCTTATCTTATGGATAAGTCTTAGCGAATGCCTTCTGAAAATCCAAATAAATAACGTCCATATGTTCCCCTCTATGCTCTCGTTATATCAGAATCAGGTTTATTATCACTGGCATGTGACATGAAATTTGTTGACTTAGCAGCAGCAGTTCGATGTAATACGTGATCTAGCAGAGAGAAAAGAAATAATAAGTAAAATAAAAATAATAATAACAGTAAATAAACAGGTAGATCAATTGCATATGTTGAATAGATTAAAAAATGTGCAAAAACAGAAACACTGTATTTTTTTAAAAGTGAGGTAGTGTCTGAATGTTGCAGAAAAAATCTCAGGAGCAGCAGACAGAATAGATCAGACTGACCCAGAGAATAGTTTCAGACTAAAGGATTTTATTTACATGATATCATGGACAGCCTCCTTCCTCCTAAGTGTGGTGCTTAGGGGCTCTGCTTATCTTGCAGACACGCTTCATTATATAGGCGCAGTGTACGTGATGAAAAGCACTTAACAATAACATTGCTTGACTGTGAATTTAGCACTAGATTTTGACAAGCAGTGAGACTTTGAACTTAGGACTAGATTTCGACAAACAGGCAGATGACATAAATGTGGAGCCATAGAATTCTTAGAAACATAGAAACATAGAAAATAGGTGCAGGAGTAGGCCATTCGGCCCTTCGAGCCTGCACCGCCATTCAGTATGATCATGGCTGATCAACCAACTCAGAATCCTGTACCTGCCTTCTCTCCATACCCCTGATCCCTTTAGCCACAAGGGCCATATCTAACTCCCTCTTAAATATAGCCAATGAACTGGCCTCAACTGTTTCCTGTGGCAGAGAATTCCACAGATTCACCACTCTCTGTATGAAGAAGTTTTTCCTCATCTCAGTCCTAAAAGGCTTCCCCTTTATCCTCAAACTGTGACCGCTCATTCTGGACTTTCCCAACATCGGGAACAATCTTCCTACATCTAGCCTGTCCAATCCCTTTAGAATTTTATCAGTTTCAATAAGATCCCCCCTCAATCTTCTAAATTCCAGAGAGTATAAGCCTAATCGATCCAGTCTTTCATCATATGAAATTCCTGCCATCCCAGGAATCAATCTGGTGAACCTTCTTTGTACTCCCTCTATGGCAAGAATGTCTTTCCTCAGATTAGGGGACCAAAACTGCGCACAGTACTCCAGGTGTGGTCTCACCAAGGCCTTGTACAACTGCAGTAGTATCTCCCTGCTCCTGTACTCGAATCCTCTTGCAATGAATGCCAGCATACCATTCGCCTTTTTCACCACCTGCTGTACCTGCATGCCAACTTTCAATGACTGGTGTACAATGACACCCAGGTCTCATTTCACCTCCCCTTTTCTTAATCGGCCACCATTCAGATAATAATCTGTTTTCCTGTTCTTGCCACCAAAGTGGATAACCTCACATTTATCCACATTAAATTGCATCTGCCATGAAATTGCCCAGTCACCTAACCTATCCAAGTCACCTTGCATCCTCTTAGCATCCTCCTCACAGCTAACACTGCCGCCCAGCTACGTATCATCCGCAAACTTGGAGATGCTGCATTTAATTCCCTCATCTAAGTCACTAATATATATTGTAAACAACTGGGGTCCCAGCACTGAGCCTTGCGGTACCCCACTTGTCACTGCCTGCCATTCTGAAAAGGTCCCGTTTATTTCCACTCTTTGCTTCCTGTCTGCCAACCAATTCTCTATCCACATCAATACCATACCCCCAATACTGTGTGCTTTAAGTTTGCACACTAACCTCCTGTGTGGGATCTTGTCAAAAGCCTTTTGAAAATCCAAATATACCACATCCACTGGTTCTCCCCTATCCACTCTGCTAGTTACATCCTCAAAAAGTTCTATGAGATTCGTCAGACATGATTTTCCTTTCACAAATCCATGCTGACTTCGTCCGATGATTTCACCGCTTTCCAAGTGTGCTGTTATCACATCTTTGATAACTGACTCTAGCAAATTCCCCACCACCGATGTTAGGCTAACCGGTTTATAATTCCCTGGTTTCTCTCTCCCTCCTTTTTTAAAAAGTGGGGTTACATTAGCCACTCTCAAATCCTCAGGAACTAGTCCAGAATCTAAAGAGTTTTGAAAAATTATCACTAATGCATCCAGTATTTCTTGGGCTACTTCCTTAAGCACTCTGGGATGCAGACCATCTGGCTGTGGGGATTTATCTGCCTGTAATCCCTTCAATTTATAAGACCATAAGCCAAAGGAGCACAAGTCCGCCATTCAGCCCATCGAGTCTGCTCCACCATTTTATCATGAGCTGATCCATTCTCCCATTTACTCCCACTCCCCCGCCTTCTCACCATAACCTTTGATGCCCTAGCTACTCAGATACCTATCAATCTCTGCCTTAAATACACCCAATGACTTGACCACCACTGCTGCCGTGGCAACAAATTCCATAGATTCACCACCCTCTGACTAAAAAAATTTCTTCGCATTTCTTTTCAGAATGGGCGCCCTTCAATCCTTAAGTCAGGCCCTCTCGTACTAGACTCCCCCATCATGGGAAACAACTTTGCCACATCCACTCTGTCCATACCTTTCAACATTCGAAATGCTTCTATGAGGTCTCCCCTCATTCTTCTAAACTCCAAGGAATACAGTCCAAGAGCGGACAAACGTTCCTCATATTGTTAACCCTCTCATTCCCGGAATCATTCTAGTCAATCTTCTCTGTACCCTTTCCAACATCAGCACATCCTTTCTTAAATAAGGAGACCAAAACTGCCCACAGTACTCCAAGTGAGGTCTCACCAGCGCCTTATAGAGCCTCAACATCACATCCCTGCTCCTATACTCTATTCCTCTAGAAATGATTGCCAACATTGTATTCGCCTTCTTCACTACTGACTCAACCTGGAGGATAACTTTAAGGGTACCCTGTATGAGGACTCCCAAGTCCCGTTGCATCTCAGAATTTTGAATTCTTTCCCCATTTAAATAATAGTCTGCCCATTTATTTTTTCTGCCAAAGTGCATAACCATACACTTTCCAACATTGTAATTCATTTACCACTTCCCTGCCCTTTCTTCCAATCTATCCAAGTCTCTCTGCAGACTCTCCGTTTCCTCAGCACTACCGGCCCCTCCACCTATCTTCGTATCGTCAGCAAACTTAGCCACAAAGCCATCTATTCCATAATTCAAATCGTTGATGTACAATGTAAAAAGAAGCGGCCCCAACATGGACCCCTGTGGGACACCACTGGTGACTGGCAGCCATCCAGAATAGGATCCCTTTATTCCCACTCTCTGTTTCCTGCCAATCAGCCAACGCTCTATCCACGTATGTAACTTTCCCGTAATTCCATGGGCTCTTATCTTGTTAAGTAGCCTCATGTGTGGCACCTTGTCAAATTTACCTAACACTACTTCCCTACTAACATGTATTTCCCTCAGTTCCTCCAACTCACTAGACCCTCGGTCCCCTACTATTTCCGGAAGATTATTTATGTCCTCTTTAGTGAAGGCAGAACCAAAGTAATTATTCAATTGGTCTGCCATGTCCTTGTTCCTCATAATCAATTCACCTGTTTCTGAGTGTAAGGGACCTACATTTGTCTTAAGCAATCTTCTTCTTTTCACATATCTATAAAAGCTTTTACAGTCAGTTTTTATGTTCCCTGCCAGTCTTCTCTCGTAATCTTTTTTCCCTTTCCTAATTAAGCCGTTTGTCCTCCTCTGCTGGACTCTGAATTTCTCCCAGTCCTCAGGTGAGCTGCTTTTTCTGGCTAATTTGTATGTTTCTTCTTTGGAATTGATACTATCCCTAATTTCCCTTGTCAGCCACGGGTGCACTACCTTCCCTGGTTTATTCTTTTGCCAAACTGGGATGAACAATTGTTGTAGTTCATCCATGCAATCTTTAAATGCTTGCCATTGTATATCCACCGTCAACCCTTTAAGTTCATTTGCCAGTCTATCTTAGCTAATTCACGTCTCATACCTTCAAAGTTACCCTTCTTTAAGTTCAGAACCTTTGTTTCTGAATTAACTATGTCTCTCTCCATCTTAATAAAGAATTCCACCACATTATGGTCACTCTTACCCAAGGGGCCTCTCATGACAAGATTGCTAATTAACCCTTCCTCATTGCTCAATATCCAGTCTAGAATTGCCTGCTCTGTAGTTGGTTCCTCGACATGTTTGTTCAGAAAATCACCCCGCATACATTCCAAGAAATCCTCTTCCTCAGCACCCTTACCAATTTGGTTCACCCAATCTATATGTAGATTGAAGTCACCCATTATAACTGCTGTTCCTTTATTGCACGTATTTCTAATTTCCTGTTTAATGCCATCCCCAACCTTACTACTACTATTAGGTGGCCTGTACACAACTCCCACCAGTGTTTTCTGCCCCTTTGTGTTATGCAGCTCTGCCCATATCGATTCCACATCCTCCCGGCTAATATCCTTCCTTTGCATTGCATTAATCTCCTCTCTAACCAGCAATGCTACTCAACCTCCTTTTCTTTCATGTCTATCCCTCCTGAATATTGAATATCCCTGAATGTTGAGCTCCCATCCTTGGTCACCCTGGAGCCATGTTTCTGTGATCCCAACTATATCATATTCATTAATAACAATCTGCACTTTTAATTCATCCACCTTGTTATGAATGCTCCTTGCATTGACACACAAAGCCTTCAGGCTTGCTTTTACAACACTCTTAGCCTTTATACAATTATGTTGAAAAGTGGCCCTTTTTGATTTTTGCCCTGTATTTGCCGGCCTGCCACTTTTACATTTCACCTTACTACTTTTTGCTTCTACCCTCATTTTACACACCTCTGACTCTCTGCACTTGTTCCCATCCCCCTGCCACATTAGTTTAAATCCTCCTGAACAACAGTAGCAATTGATCCCCGTAGGACATGGGTTCCAGTCCAGCCCAGGTGCAGACCGTCCTGTTTGTACCGGTCCCACCTCCTCCAGAACTGGTTCCAATGCCCCAGAAATGTGAATCCCTCCCCCTTGCACCATTTTTCAAGCCAAGTATTCATCTGATATATCCTCCTATTTCTACTCTGACTAGCACGTGACACTGGGAGTAATCCAGAGATTATTACCTTTGTGGTCCTACTTTTTAGTTTATCTCCTAACTCCCTAAATTCACCTTGTAGGACCTTATCCCGTTTTTTTCCTATATCGTTGGTACCTATGTGCACCACGACCACTGGCCGTTCACCCTCCCACTCCAAATGTCCTGCAGCCACTCAGAGGCATTCTTGACCCTTGCACAAGGGAGGCAACATACCCTCCTGGAGTCTAATTTGTGGCCTCAGAAATACCTATCTATTCCCCTTAGAATCGAGTCCCCTATCACTATAGCTCTCCCACCCCTTTTCCTTCCCTTTTGTGCCGCAGAGCCACCCATGGTGCCATGAACTCGGCTGCTGCTGCCTTGCCCTGATGAGACATCTCCCCCAACAGTATCCAATCTGTTTAGGAGGGAGATGACCGCAGGGGACTCCTGCACTACCTGCCTACTGCTGCGCTGCTTAGTGGCCACCCATTCCCTTTCTGCCTGTGTAGCCTTTACCTGCGGTGTGGCCAACTCACTGAATGAGCTATTCACGACTTTCTCAGCATCGCGGATGCTCCAGTATGAATCTAGTTGCAGCTCCAGCTGCTCAATGCGGTCTGTCAGAAGCTGCAGCTGGACACATTTCCTGCACACATAGTTGTCAGGGACACAGGAAGTATCCCTGATTTCCCACATGCTGCAGGAGGAACAAACCACGGGGCCGATCTCAGTTGTCATGACCTATCCAATACGCTACAGCCTCGCTGCCTTCTTTGCTTCAAATAAAATACCGCTGCAGACCGTTCTCCTTTTAAGGGCACTTACCTGGCCTTACCTCACTTGGTATGAAGCTTGTCCTCAGCTTCTGCTCGCCGAAGCCTCTCAAACCAAAGCCTTCCTACTCTGTCTCCCACTACTCCGTCGCCCGCTACAACATCACCCGCTCCGTCAAACTGCTCTCTTTTAAATACTCCCACTGCCTCACGGACCGACTTGCATGCGCTTGCGCAGTCCTGTCTCGATCAACCGCCGAGAAAAACTATATCATATTCATTAATAACTATCTGCACATTCAATTCATCCACCTTATTACAAATGCTCCTTGCATTGACACACAAAACCTTCAGGCTTGCTTTTACAACACTCTTAGCCCTTATACAGTTACGTTGAAAAGTGGTCCTTTTTGATTTTTGCCCTGGATTTGCCGGCCTGCCACTTTTACTTTTCACCTTACTACTTTTTACTTCTACCCTCATTTTACACCGCTTTGTCTCTCTGCACTTGTTCCCATCCCCCTGCCACATTAGTTTAAATCCTCCCGAACAACAGTAGCAAATGCTCCCCGTAGGACACTGGTTCCAGTCCAGCCCAGGTGCAGACACTCCTGTTTGTACCGGTCCCACCTCCTCCAGAACTGGTTCCAATGCCCCAGAAATGTGAATCCCTCCCCCTTGCACCATTTTTCAAGCCACGTATTCATCTGATATATCCTCCTATTTCTACTCTGACTAGCACGTGGCACTGGTAGAAATCCAAAGATTACTACCTTTGTGGTCCTACTTTTTAGTTTATCTCCTAACTCCCTAAATTCACCTTGTAGGAGCTCATCCCGTTTTTTACCTATATCGTTGGTACCTGTGTGCACCACGACCACTGGCTGTTCACCTTCCCACTCCAGAATGTCCTGCAGCTGCTCAGAGATATCATTGACCCTTGCACCAGGGAGGCAACATACCCTCCTGGGGTCTTGTTTGTGGCCACAGAAATGCCTGTCTATTCCCCTTACAATTGAATCCCCTATCACTATAGCTCTCCCACTCCTTTTCCTTCCCTCCTGTGCCACACATTCTTGTTTAGACTTTAGCAAGGACTCTAGCTAAGTTCTAAGGCTTGCGACTAGGTTAACCCCTATATATACACAAAGATTCTTAAATTCTTTCACAATTCCCCCCTTGTTGATCCTTTCAGATCAACACTCCTCATGAGGTATTTCCTCCTCTTCTTCATAGGGGGGTTCATATCTCTCCGGGAAGAGTCTTTCTTTGCCAGGATGTACCTCTTCTCCCCACCAGTTTCCCCTACTGCGCATTTCTCTCCCCATCTGGGGTATCATAGAGACATGTGCAGGTCCAAGTAAGGCTTTTTTCAACTGGAAACAACACAATCATACTGCTCCACATACACAGCACCCTAAAACACATACCATTACCACTATAATTATCCCATGGGTAATCCAGCTTCCCCAGCCAGAAAACCTTCCCTCTGTTACTTCCCACCATTTCGTTCCTGAAAAAATATTCTTAAACTGTTTCCTTATCTTCCTAATCTCCTTAATCACTTATTTGACTTAGGTCAGTTATGTTTTCTGAGGCATCGGGAATATAAGTACAACATTTCTGCCCTACCACGGCGCATGTCCCTCCTTTTTCAGCTAAGAGCAGGCCCAGGGCCCTTCTATTTTGCAAGGCTACCATCCTAGGGGCAACCACCTCTGTTGTTAGGTCTTCCACTTGCGTCTGCACGTCAGTTAGGGCATCGGCAGAGTCATTGGCCAATTTCTCTAGAGCCGCTAACATATTAATAATTTCCCGTGAATTTCAGGTCACACCATATAAGGGAAATGTTATCATCCAAAACCTTTCACTTTCCGTTATCCCTCACTTACTTTGCCTTCAATAAGGGTGTTGCGATACATCTTTTATGGGATGCATAGAGGGCACTATATAGGCTAGATAACAGCAGCCCATCCAGTTTCCTGGGGGCACATTCCCACTTTCGCCTGGCAGCCTTGGAAGCCAGGGATAAGCTCTTTCCCCACATACCCAGTAAGTCCCATTAGGAGTATGCAGTGGAGGACCCACCCTCTGTTCAGCACAAGAGCTATTACCCAAAAATGTCCCATTTTCCCCAGCTGTATTACAATAACAAATTCTATTTCCAGTTTCGCAAACACGAGGAATTCTGCAGATGCTGGAAATTCAAGCAACACACATCAAAGTTGCTGGTGAATGCAGCAGGCCGGACAGCATCTCTAGGAAGAGGTACAGTCAATGTTTCAGGGCGAGACCCTTCGTCAGGACTAACTGAAGAAAGAGCTAGTAAGAGATTTAAAAATGAGAGGGGGAGGGGGAGATCTGAAATGACAGGAGAAGACAGGAGGGGGAGGGATGGAGCCAAGAGCTGGACAGGTGATTGGCAAAAGGGGTATGAGAGGATCATGGGCCAATCACCTGTCCAGCTCTTGGCTTCATCCCTCCCCCTCCTGTCTTCTCCTATCATTTTGGATCTCCCCCTCCCCCTCCCACTTTTAAACCTCTTACTAGCTCTTTCTTCAGTTAGTCCTGACGAAGGGTCTCGCCCTGAAACGTCAACTGTACCTCTACCTAGAGATGCTGCCTAGTCCGCTGCGTTCACCAGCAACTTTGATGTGTGTTGCTTCTATTTACAGTTTTCTGTGTATTTACTAACTCAAAGAAGGGTATCCTTTTCCCATCTGATGGGGTACAGAGGAACCATCCATTGAAACATCTACAATCCCCTTCACTGCCATCACAGTCCTTCATCATCTCCTGCCATTCTCTTGTTCTAACGCTGGAACAGGATGTGTTAAGTAGGTTCATAAACTGCACAGAAAGCATTTTGCTTCCGTTCAGGGGAACCCCTTCCACAGACATTCCTTGGGCGGCATGCTGAGGTATCTTTACACACACCCAACAAGAGTCCAACTCTTCACTTTGATGACTGGCATAAGTGTGACATAAAGACAAAAAGGTATTTTTGGACAAGGCCACACTAACTCCCCCAGTATCAGTCCCCACTAAAGCATCTGGCTTGTCAGCTTCATGCTTTCTTATCTTCCAACTCCTGGTGCGGTTTGCACCTAGTAGCGTGAATCAATTTTCCTTTTCCTTCAACCTTCACCGTAGTTTGGGTTGTTAGCGGTGTCACGTGACCAGCAACATTGAATATCAATTGAGCCAGGATTTATAAAAACAAATAAACATTCATTAAACTCTGATCAACAATAGTGAAAAATATTCAAGTGAATAATTTAACCCGAAGTTAACTGCTATACGGTAACTCTGGAACCGTTCCTAAAAGGGTAAATGTGAAAACAGTTCTTAAAGTAGTAAATTTGAACACAGTTCTTAGAATGGTAAGTTCGAATGTCCAAGAGATTTATACAGTCAATTAGGAGAGACTTTCCTGAAGTAAAAAATTCCTCAAAGACGTCACGTTACTGCTGATCCCAGCCGGAACCTGCCTTGTCCGTGGGATTCACGACGACGGAAATAAAACGGTTTAAAAGAACTGACCTTTTCCTCTGGCAAATACACTATCCTTCCTACTTTAGCAGGGGATATCTCAGTTGCAGGTCACTTTTACTTGAACGAAGATTCAATAAAGGTTGATCCCCTCCAAAACTGCCAAACAATATCAGCTTTACACGACTTGGCGAATTCCTGTATTTTGGTAAGGTCTTCATTCTCCAATACTAGTTACAATAGAAAGTAGAACTCCAATTTAAAACGAAACTGTGTCATTAGCCGCATAGGCAGCAAAATGGAGTATCTAACACAAAACTAAACTGAAAAATCTAACTGCGTCGCCAGGGGTCTCCCTTTTATATACCTGTTGAGAACAGGTCATCACGTGACCTCCGCAAGACCATTACATCATCCTTATAAGACAGTCACAAAATGTCCATGAAGTATGTAACACCCCCCTCCAAAAAAATTTGGTCTTTTAGGAGCAAAGTTTTAACAATTAACTATTTACAAAAAAAATACAAATGTATATAATTTGCAGCATACACTGTATTATCATACAGCATCTTGCAAACTAACATACAGTAGGAGTGTTACAAGTGTTAAAATACCACTCCACAAAAAAATTTTACATTGTACATTTAACATCTAGATTGACAATCAAAGGTAATTATCTTTACCTTTAATATAAGTTATCAAATTATTATACTCCTGTAACATCAAACTTTAGAGTTTGATTTGTTTCCTTAACCATTTTCTTTAACTGAGCCCAGACCTACAACATAACCAAGGGGAGTCACAGTGGCATCACCAAATTCACTTTTAGCTAAGTTAATAGTTAAGTGAGCTTTTGAAAGTCTCTCAAATAGTTCCTCCATCGCAGTAATATGTGCTTTCTAACTATTATTTCCTGTGACTAAATCATCAATATAGGCATCTGTATCTTTTAACCCATGAATCACACTATTAATCATACGTTGGAAAGGACCTGGTGCATTCTTCATCCCAAATGGAAGAACAGTATATTCATATAACCCAGATGGGGTTTCAAATGCAGAAATCTCTCTACCTCTATCTGTCAATGGAACACACTGATAACATTTTAACAAATCAATCTTTGTAAGGACTTTGCTTGTCCAACTTTATCCACACAATCCTCTACCCTAGGGATTGGATATGCAACAGTTTTTGTCACAGCATTCACCTTCCTGCAATCTGTACAAAATCGAATACTATTGTCTGGCACCATGACACACGGAGAACTCTAATTCGAATTAGGTCTAATAATATTATTCTCTTAAATATACTTAATTTCTTGTTCAGCCAGCTCACATTTTCCCTGTTCATCCGATATGGATGTTGTTTTATGGGTTTTGCATCTTCAACATCTACATCATGTGAAGCTACGGTGGTTGTTCTAGGAACATCTGGAAATAAATCTCTATATTTAAAAATTAACTGTCTCATCTGCTCTGGCTGTAAATGAGCTAATTTCTCATCAATATTTTCCAGAATTGTGGAGTTTTGTAATCTGGCAGAAATAATGTTGGGTTTAAAATGAGTTTCAGATGAATCATCCATTAAATTTTTGGAAAGATCAGACTCATTATTGAGCACAATAGTCATAGTAGCAGCCTGTTTCTCATAATACAGTTTTATCATATTTTATGACACAGCTGTGTTGACTTTCTTTGATCTGAGGTTTTTTATTACATAATCCACAACATTTACTTTAAATTTAATCTCATAAGGACCATGAAATTTTGCTTGTAATCGGTACGTTTGCACTGGGAAAAGAACCAACACCTTATCTCCAAGCTTAAATGACCTCATCCTAGCCTCCTTATCATCCCAAGTTTTCATCCTCTCCTGAGCCGATTTTAAATTTTCCTTGGCTAAGCTACAATCTTTATGTAATCTTTCTTTAAATTTTAAAACATAATCCAACAAATTAGTGTGTACCTCTTTATTAATCCACTGTTCTTTCAACAAGGCCAAAGGTCCTCGAACTCTATACACAAACACAAGTTTAAAAGGACTAAAACCTAATGATTCCTGTACTGCCTCCCATACTGCATAAAGTAGTAAATGTACACCTTCATCCCAGTCCTTTTCAATTTCCACACAATACATCCTAATCATAGTTTTGAGGGTAGAATGGAATCTCTCCAAGGCTCCTTCCGATTCTGGATCATATGCAGAGGAGGCAATCTGTTTTGCTCACAGTTTATAAACTATGTGCTGAAACAATCCAGACATAAAATTACTACCTTGATCAGATAGTATTTCCTTAGGCAACTCAAAAAAAGTAAAGAATTTTATAAGAGCCTTTGTCACAGTTTTGGCTGTTATATTCCTAAGAGGTATTGCCTCTGGAAACCTAGATGCTATGCACATAATGGTCAGCAAATATTGATGTCCAGTTTTAGGTTTTGGCAATGGGCCTACACAATCTATAATAATTTTGGAAAACGGCTCACCGAATGCTGGAATCGGTTGCAGTGGGGCCACTGGAGTAACTTGATTAGGTTTACCCACAATTTGACACGTATGACGCGTTCTGGAAAATGTCGCCACATCTTTTCTTAAGCTAGGCCAGTAAAAATGTTTTAAAACCTTGCTCATAGTTTTCTTTACACCTTGATGGCCACCCAAAAGCATACTATGAGCCATAGTTAAAATCTCATTTCGTTAAACTTTAGGAACAACTACCTGGTGATTAACTTCCCGTTCTTCACTAGTAGGAATTGTAGGTGATCTCCACTTCCTCATTAATACTCCCTTTTCAAAATAATATCCTACTGGCACCTTCTCAATTTCACTATCTGGAAGAGCTTGTTCCTTTAATTTGATAATCTCAGGATCTCTACTCTGCTCTGCTATCATCTCCTTTCGAGATAAAGACAAATCTTCATGATCAGACTTACCATAAGAATCTTCATCAAATAATGAAGGTAAGAAAGTCTCTGACGCATCCTCAAAATTCGCATCCCAAGTTGAACAGTCATGGGTAACAACCTCATCCTGTACATCAGTCTTTTTAGCCATAGATCGGATTACAACACAAGAAGAATCTGTGTTAGAATCCCCCAGTGGCTTCTCAGAAATAGGCTTTATTGTCAAATGTACTTCAGGAAAAACTTGTCCATCTGCTAAGTCATTCCCTAACAAAAGAGAAACATCATTCACGGGTAAACCGGGTTGTAGACCTACTTTAACAAGACCTGTAACTAACCCTGACCTTAAATTTACTCTATGCAAATGTACCGGTATAAGGGCACTCCCAATTCCTCTTATATAGTTTACCTCACAGATGTTACACTCATCAATAAACTTTAGAACACTGTCTAACATTAGTGATTGAGAAGCTCCAGTATCTCTAAGGGTTCTTATTGGTACTGAATTGGATCCCTCTTTCAAGGATACAAATCCTTTGGTTATAAAATGTTCATATCCCCTCTTAACTTGGTCAGACTCTGACAAAACTTCATTAGTATTTATTGAGCTCTGTGGATTTACTGGTTTTTCAATATGCCTCTAGGACTGCTTCCTTCTCTTTCTTTTTCAATTAAAACAGTTAGCTATTACATGTCCTGATTTTTTACAATAATTACAAATAAGACCAAAACGTCTTTCCTTCACATGTCTCCCTTCATCCTTACCTTTCTCACTAACTTCAGATTTAATTTCTGGTTTACCTTGAACCTCGGTGCTATTTTTCCTTCTAAAAGTTCTACCTGGAGAAAATTTACTCTTATGAATTAAAGCATACTCATCAGCTAATTTAGCAGACTCCTGCAATGTAGCAGTGTCCCTTTGATTTAAGTATGTCCTCACTTCAGCAGGAATGCTCCTTTTAAATTCCTCCATTAAAATCAACTCTTTTAATTTATTATACTCCCCATTCACATTTTTAGAGGAAACCCATCTCTCAAAACACATAGATTTCTCGTAGGCAAATACCAAGTAAGTTTTTCCCACAGATTTCTTCAAATTTCTGAATCTTTCTCTATAAGCTTCCAGAACCAATTCATAAGCTTTCAATTTATGCAGTTTCACAATATCATAATCAAGCACTTGCTCAGCATTTAAAGCTGTATAAACTTGTTGTGCCTTGCCTCTAATTACACTTTGTAACATCACTGGCCATCTCTCTTTCAGCCACTCTAAACTCAGAGCAACAATTTTGAAATTTTGGAAATATTTGTCCACCTCTGCTTCATTAAATGGAGGAGCCAAAATAACCTCACGACTAGCAACAAACTGTTTCCTAGAACCAGAGGACTGATTCTCGGACTTTAATTTCTCCATCCCTAGCTCAATCTCCCTCCTTTCACTTGCTTCTCTTTCTTCAATTCCCTTTTCCTATGGGCTTCTCTAGCCTCGAATTCCTTCTGTTTATTTTCAGCCTCTAACCGACTTCTTTCCAAATCAGCTTCTAATTGCTTTAAATTTATTTGTTCAATATGTAACTGCATCTCTAGATGACTCAATGGAAACATATCTAACACTTCTTCATCAAAAACACCCAACTCTTTATAGTGTGCCACGATTTTTCTCTGAATTACTGGGTTTGTTGTAACCTTCATAATTCCTTTAAGATCCAACCTTCTAGCAATCTCAAATACAACACCCTTTCTCGCCGTCGCTAATATCCATACTCAGTATACTCTTTACTGACTATGAATAGGGCCTCTCAAGTAACAGTTGCTCGATGGTCCAAGTCATCCACTGTTCTTTCTTAAAGTAACTTGTATCACTATTTAACAAATGAGTCCAGCGAATCCAGCTACACAGTTACCATCTGACATGGAAGACTACGTTGACTATGCCATGTAAGAACAATAATATGACTTGATGATACAAATTATTTCAAAGCAACACCTTTATCAAAGGCATTCTATACATACATAAAGAGCAAGAGCGTATAGGGAGAGGGTTGGACCAAAGCGGGAATAATTACTTGGATGCAGAGGATTTGCATGAGGTCCTTAATGAGTACCTCACATCAGTATTTACCAAGGAGAAGGACATAGAGGAAAGAGATCGGTGCTGAGAGTAATAATTTGCTGGGGCATTTCAAATTAAAGGAGGAGGTACTGACAGGCTTCTTAAAGAGCATTAAGGTGGATAACTCCCAAGCGCCTGATGGAATGTACCACAAATTATTGAGAGGCAAGAGAAGAGATTGCTAGGGTATTGACCACGATCTTCTTTTCCTCTCTAGCCACTGGTGAGGCCCTGCAGGACTGGCAAGTAGCTCATGTATTCATGAAGGCTTATTTCTTAGGCTGTTAGAGTTGGAAGCAAAATATTTAGTACAGATCTGCCACAAAGTAAAGGCAGTTTTCTTCTCACTCTCGAACTGCCATTTTTAGATGATTTCTCTGACAGTTAAGAAATGGGAGAAGCCCTCTTACTTCCTATAGATGCATGCTAAAAATTCCTTTCTTTGTCCAAAGAATTCTACAAACTCAGTTTTTTTCAAGATTGGTACCAAAACTTGTTGGATCTCAGCAATTTTTGGGAGTTTAGGAATAAGCAAAAAACTTTGCTTCTTTATAATCATTTATTTTGAAATTTAAATAAAGATACAGAGCATTTGAGCTTAGTAAGATACCTGAAAAGCAAAGCAGACAAAAAAAGATGAAGACGGCATCTTTAAAAAAAATCTACCAACTTTATACTCCAGATAACAGAAATTCCTCAGATAGAAATAATCTAGTGAACAGGTTACTCAATTAAAACAACTATAATACATGTGTAATGTGCTAATACTTAGTCAGTGAAAAATGAAAAGAGTCCAATATATTTCTTTTTTTTAAATTTTATTTTTATTTGGATAAGGAATTCACAAATATCATGTACATTTTTCACACACATAACCTTTTCCATTTTTTTATATGTATAAAACTACAATTATTTATACATTCTTAAGTACACATTGAGATGATATAAAAGGAAAATAAACATTTAAATAGATAATTATGTACTGTGGTAAATCTAACCTATTAGGCTAAGTAATGGAATTAGTTGTTAAGAAAAATAGTAATAATAGTTTCCATATAACCCTTCTGGACCATTTCCACTGGTCCAAAATGTTGTATATAAGCCTATGTATCAACCATTGTAGGTGTTTATATCCTAATTTGTTCATGCTTGCTCCTGCCCGCAGACATAATTATCCAATCCCTATGTACTTATTTACTTAATGTTTTCATTTTTTTTATCCCTTTCCCAAGTCTTTCCCTTTACTTGTGTTAATTCTCTATTTTCCAAAACAAAACAAAAAAAAAACAAACATTTAGACTGGGGTGCTTATGTTAGCAATATTACTGTGTTGATGAGAAGAGCAGTATAAATCATTAGGAGAGTCATCTAAAGTCTGCTCGCATTGGGGTTACATATTCATCCATTTGTTCCAGATTTGATGAAATTTTTCTTTTTGAGTTCTCAGGGAGTAAGTCAACTTTTCCATTTTAAATATTTCCAAGATAATTTCGTACCAATCTTCTAATGTAGGTGGTATTGGATTTAGCCATTTTCTAGTGATTGATTTCTTACTTGCCACTAAGAGGGCCTGCAGCAACTTTATATCTTCCTTCTGTTCAAGAAACAATACATGCCCCAAATAGAGCATCTCAAAGTTCAGAGGTATCTGGGACCTAAGTACCTTAACTAATGTTCTATGAATACCTTCCCAAAATAGACTTAATTTAGGGCAATCCCAAAAAATATGAAAATGATTTGCCTCCTTGGAGCCGCACTTTCTCCAACACATCACATTTGTATCTTTATATTTTTCCTGATATGGGGTCTTGAAGTATCTTATAATGTTTTTCCAATAATGTTCTCTCCAAGTCAAAGTATTAGTCGAGGACCATTGAAAGCTGCAGATTTTCTCCCAAGCCTCCTCTGAAAGTACCAACCCCACTTCTTTCTCCCACTTCTCTTTAATATACAGTGTATTTACATTTTTAGCATGGGAGAGTGCATTATATAATCGAGAAACTGATTTACTAAGTATTGAACTGCAAGCCGAATTCAGAATCTTGAAAAATTTTAATTCTACTGTTGATAGGTCTGTATATCTACAACTCTGGTTAACATAGTTTCGTACTTGAAGGTACCTAAAAAGGTCATTATGTTCTAGGCCATGTTTGTCCTGCAGGATTTGGAAACTTTGTAATACTCTTTTATCTATAAATGAGAGGTAGGTTGTAAGACCTTTCTTTATCCATAGCTCAAATCTTTTATCTCCTCGTTGGGAAGGAATTCGGTATCATATGCACACCACCTAAAGAGTTTTAACACGTTATTAATTCCACATGAATTAACCACCTTCTGCCATACTTTTAATGTAAGATTTATCCAACTGTTTTTAAATTTTTCCAACTGGTCCATCAATCCTTTCTCAGCTATTGAGGCCTGAAGAGGAAAGCTGTTAACTAATCCAAATTCTATTTCCTTCCATCTAGCCTTATATTCCCTATTACACCAATATAACAGAGGGGTTATCTGTGAGGCATAAAAATAATTTCTCAGGCAAGGAAGAACCATACCTCCTCCTTCCTTCCCTAACTGTAAGGTGTTATATCGAATTCTAGGTTTCTTTCCTTGCCAAATGAAGCGGGAAATCCATTTGTCCCATTCCCTGAATTGATTATCATCCACCTCCACCGGTAAAGTACGGAAAAGATACAATAACCGAGGAAGAATATTCATTTTTATAGTATTTATCCTTGAATTTAAACTTAAAACAGGGATAAGATTCCATCTATGCATATCTGCTTTTATCTCTGAGATTAATGGCCCATAATTTACCTGTGACAGTGTTGAAAGATCCTTCGGCAGTGTTATTCCTAAATATTTTAATGATTTAGCTTCCCACTTAAGATCATATGTATCCTGCAATTTTTGGATGGTGTATAATTTAGGGACATAACCTGCGTTTTCTTTACATTTATTTTATAACCTGATATTTTCCCAAAGTCATCCAACAGTGTAAACAATCCTATAAATGATTTTTCTGGTTCACTCAGATAGACCAAAACATCATCTGCGAATAACGCCACTTTCTGTTCAATCCCTGCCACCTTGATACCTTTTACGATTTCGCTCTGTCTTATTAGTTGGACAAGCAGCTCAATATATAGCGCAAAAAGGAGAGGAGAAATTGGGCATCCCTGTCTAGTGCCTCTCTCTAAGATGAAGGAGTCAGAGAGGTCCCTATTTATCTTAATTTGGGCTGTAGGGCTGTCATATAGAGTCTGAATTACTTTAATAAACTTTTCTTGAAAGCCGAATCTTCCTAACACTCTGTATAGGAATGCCCAACTAACCGAATCAAAAGCTTTCTCAGCGTCCAATCCTACTACCATTGTCTCTGTCTCGTTCTTATTAACCTGTTTCAATATGTGCAGAGTTCTCCTTATGTTGTCCTGTATTTGTCTTTGTTGAATAAATCCAGTCTGGTCTAAGTGGATTAGGCCAGGTAAAAGCTTTTCCAATCTGCGCGCTAATATAGATGTAAATAGTTTGTAATCTAAATTAAGAACACTAATTGGCCGATAATTGCCACATTCTAGTTTATCTTTACCCTCTTTAGGAATAACTGAAATAATCGCTTCTCTCCAGGAGGGTGGAGTTTCTCCTCTCTGCAAGATCCAATTAAAGGTGTTAATGGGGCTAACTGTGTCTTCAGGGACTTGTACCACTCTGAGGTAAACCCATCAGAACCCGGGGACTTTCCAGCCTTTAACCTAGAGATGGCCACGTTCAGTTCTTTGACAGTTACTGGTTCTAATAAACTTTCATTTTGTAAATCTGTAAGCTTAGGTAGATCTAAAAAATTCAATACACTATCTATATAGGGCTCATTGGGGGCCCGGGGTTGGGAGTACAGCTCTCGATAATATGTTTCAAAACTCTCTTGAATTTTCCCTATTGTACTCTCCACAAGCTTTGTCTTTGGATTCTTTATTTTATGAATTGTATTGTCTGCTTGTTTTCGTAATTTATATGCTAATAATCTAGCTGATTTACCTCCTACTTCATAATTCTTTTGTCTCAGGTAAAGAAAATTTCTTTGAGTTTCCAACGTATAAATATCGTCAATTTCACTTTGCAATTTCCTAATTTCCTGTTTTCGATTTGAATTACTTTTGTTGCTATCTACAACTTGAAGTTGTTTTAATTTTCCTTGAAGGTCTGCTAATTTTTGTGCATTGATTTTTTTCATGTGAGTGGTAATGGAAATAATTTTCCCTCTCAGTACAGCTTTTAATGTATCCCATAAGATCACTGGTGATGTTTCTCTCGTGTCATTAAGGTCTAGGTATTCTTTGATTTCTCCCCTTAATCTCTCCATTACTTTCGGGTTATTGAGTATATGTGAGTTTAGCCTCCATAGTGTTTTCCTCATTTTCCTTTCCAGGATTAGAGACATAGAGACTGGGCTATGATCCGACAGATCAATTGTTGCAATATTACAGTTTTTTATCCTGAGTCTATCTGTATTAAAGATAAAGAAATACTCTATCCTTGAATAGGCTGAATGAGGGAAAGAGTAATATGTATAATCTTTACTAGTCGGGTATAATTCCCTCCAGACATCTATAATTCCCAACTCCTCCATCAATGAATTCACTTTCCGAGTCAGAGGTTTATTCTGAGTAACTATTCTTGAAGAATCTAATATAGGATTTAATCTAATATTAAAATCTCCTCCACAAATTACTACCCCTTGAGAACTGACCATTAGGTCAAAAATGTGTCTATAAAATGACCATTCACAACCTGGAGGAGCATAAACATTCAGCAATGTTATTTCTGTACCTTCTATTCTTCTTGTGATTTTTATGAACCGTCCTTCTTTGTCTCTAGTCTCTGAAATATGTTCATAATTAAGAGTACTTGATATTAAAGTAGCTACCCCTCTTTTGTGACTCAATTTATATGATGAATAAAATACATGCTTAAAGCCCATCCTTTTTAATTTTCCATGTTCAGATTGGCTCATATATGTTTCCTGGAGGAAAGCTATTTGTGCCCTCTCTTTTTTCAATTTAGACATAATCTTATTTCTTTTAATTGGATTCAAAACCCCATTAACGTTATAGGAAATTATTTTTACCAATTCAGTTTGCATTTTTCTCTAGTAGAAAAAAAAACACTCTCCTTTTCTAACCAAACAGTAAGCAATCCCTTCTCAACAGTAAACCAAGACATATAACCACACCCTAGACATTTTTGAACGTGTAACATTTGAAAATTTTTCCCGACTTCCCACAGTGAGGCCTGAGCACCGACCCGCCTCAGTTCAGAGGGATAACCTCTATCTTCACCCTGTGTTAGAGGGCCCTCAGCAGTTTGAATAATCATAGAGAATTTTCTCCTATTTATGTCTCGACCAAATTGCTATCATTCAAGTTATTCCGCCTAGTTTATTTTCAGTTACCAGTTTTCATTTTACCTTTAAGTCCGATTTACTCTTTTCAGTCATTTCTCTTAATTAATCTGTGTTCTCTGTACATTTGCGTCTGAATATTTGCAGCTTTTCCTTGTAGTTTGACACTCTGGTTCGTGTGGAGCATCCTCGCCCCACTAACTGCCACGACTTCTGCCGAATCCTCTCCAGTAGCGACTCCGGTTGGGTGATAACTTTAATAGGTAGTCCCCGGTCCGCCAGGTCCAATGTTGCCTCCTCCACCGTAGCGTAAGTTTTTGTCCTTTCGTCGTAAAAGACTCTCAGCCGAGCTGGATACAGGGTCTGGAATTTGATGTTGTTTTCCTTCAGGATTCTCCGTGTTTCCGTATATTCCTTCCGTCTGGCAAGAATCCCCGGTGCGTAGTCGTGGTCTAAACTGATTTTACAGTTGTTCCACATGAAACCTTTATTTTGCCATGCCCTTTTAAGCACCTCTTCCTTCGTTCTGTAACTGAGAAATCTGACCAGAATCGATCTGGGCTCGGCGCCTGCTGGAGGCTGTGGTGCCAACACGCGGTGAGCTCTTTCTATCTGTAGGTCTTTTGCGGCCGGTATATCAAGGTTCTCTCTAAGTAGCTTCTCCACGAAGGGAAT
Organism: Mobula birostris; assembly: GCF_030028105.1. NCBI lineage: Eukaryota > Metazoa > Chordata > Chondrichthyes > Myliobatiformes > Myliobatidae > Mobula > Mobula birostris. The sequence goes on along the minus strand of NC_092401.1, from coordinate 31,135,202 downwards.
CGTCAATCCGGGTTTACCTTCAGTTCCTTCGGGAACTCCGTAAATCCTCACATTTTCCCTTCTCGAGCGGCCTTCTTGATCTATTAGTTTCCACTGGAGCTGGTCTTGCAGCTTCAGCATTTCTGCCATCACCTCCTCTGCGTTTTGTAGCTTCTCTTCATTTCCAACAATCCTCGCTTCAGCTTCATCTATCCGCGAGTTAGTTTTTACTATTTCTCCTTTAATATCTTCCAGCTGTTTGCTGTTATCTTGTCGGAACTCGCGAATCTCTCCGAGAATCAAGGACAGAGGCACCGATTCCCCCTCATTATCTCCGTCCTGGCTTGCCGTGGGGGAGCTAGGCCCGTCGCCTTGCTGCGTCTCTTTATGTTTATCAGCCTTCGGAGCGGACTTTTTAATCTTGTTCTTAGACATCATCCTTGCCCCTTTTATTAATATAGTTATGCAATATTAAGTATTTGTCTAAATTCGATTATGGGGCAGTTTACCTTTTTTTGTCGAGAGACCTTTTCCTTACGCCGCCATTCCCTTGATGACCCGGAAGTCCCCTCGAGTCCAATATATTTCAGGGCAGGTTTGCTGGAGTTGATTGGGAAGATCTAAACTAACTTGGCAGGGGGATGGGATACAGAGTGATAATGCTGAAGATATGGTGGTTGGTTTACAAAGGCAATGTGTTGTGAGAATCTGAGCAAGGAGAGGCCCTTGACAGGGCAAAACTGGAGTCAACTATCATGAGGATAGTCAGAGGCTTTTTCACAGGGCTGAAATGGCTGGCACAAGAGGGCACAGTTTTAAGGTGCTTGGAAGCAGGTACAGAGGAGATGTCAGGGATAAGTTTTTTAAGCAGGGAGTGGTGAGTGCATGGAATGGGCTGCAGGCGGCGGTGGTGGAGGCGGATACGATTGGGTCTTTTAAGAGACTCCTGGATAAGTACATGGAGCTTAGAAAAATAGAGGGCTATGGGTAACTCCAGGTAATTTCTAAGTTAAGGACATGTTTGGCACAGCTTTGTCAGCCGAAGGGCTCGCATTGTGCTATAGGTTTTCTATGTTTCTATATTTCAAGAGGATGAGTTGCAATGTAAAAGGTAGAATACAGGACTGGAGGTTTTATATTTGAATGCACACCGCTTACAGAAGAAGGCAGATGTAGTGCAGTCACAGAAGTATGTATGTTGTTGTAGACATCATTGAATCATGGCTGGAAGAAGATTATAGCTGGGAGTTCAGCGTCCAAGGATATACATTGTATTGAAAAGACAGGCAGGAAGGCAAAGGGGATGGTGTGGTTCTGTTAGTAAAAAAATGGAATCAAATCATTACAAACAAATCCAGTCCTGATTCAGGGTCTCAGCCCAAAACATTGACTATTTACTGTTTTCCATAGATGCTGTCTGGCCTGTTGAGTTCCTCCAGCATTTCGTGTGTACTACTCAAATCATTAGAAAGAGGCGACATAGGGCTGGAAGTAGTTGAATCATTGTGAGAAGAGCAGAGGAACTGTAAGTGTCAAAATATCCTGATGGGAGAATATTCAGACATAAGAATTTACTCTCCAAATTACAATGGGAGATAGAAAATATATGCCAGAAGGACAATGTTAAAACAGTTACAGGGCATTGCAATATGCAGTTAGATTGCAAAAATCTGGCTGGTGCTAGGTCCTAAGTAGGATAATTTCTAGAATGCCTACGAGATAACTTTTTATAGCAGCTCATGGTTGAGCCCACCAGGGGATGAGTGATTCTGCATTGGGGGTTGTGCAATGAACCAGAACTGATTAAAAAGCTTAAGGTAAAAGAACCGTTTGGGGAAAGTGATCATAACAGGATCAAATTCACCCTGAAACTTGAGAAGAGGAAGCTAAAATCAAATGTATCAGATTCACATGCATTCTTCTAAATTCCCATGAGTACATGCCCAAAGCTACCAAACATTCCCAAATGTTAACCTCTTCATTCCCAGAATCATCCGCATGAACCTCGTCTGGGCTCTTCAGTGACATCTCATCCTTTCTGAGATATGGGCCCCAAAACTGTTGGCTATACTCCAAGTGTGGCCTGACTAGTGTCTTATAAAGGGTCGGCATTATCTCCTTGCTTTTATATTCTATTCCCCTTGAAATAAATGCCAACATTGCTTTAGCCTTCTTTAGCATAGGGTCAACCTGTAAATTAACCTTCTGGGTGTCTTGCACAAGGAATCCTAAATCCCTTTGCACTTCTGATGTCTGATTTTGCTCTCCATTTAGATAATAGTCTACATTTTTGTTCCTTTCACCAAAATACATTATCATACATTTCCAAACACTGAATTCCATCTGCCACCTTTTTTTGCCTATTCTTCCAACTTGTCTGTCGTTCTGCAATCACATTGCTTCCTCAGCACTATCTCCCCCTCCAGCTATCTTCATGTCATCAATAAACTTTGCCACAAAGCCATCAATTTCATTATCTAAATCCTTGACAAATAATGTGAGAAGTAGCAATCCCTATACTGACTGCTGAGGAACACTACTGGTCATTGGCAGCCAACCAGAAAGGGACCCTTTAATTCCAATTCATTGCTTCCTACCTGTCAGCCATTCGTCTATCCATGCCACGATCTTTCCTGTAACATCTTAGGATTTTATTTTGTTAAGCAGCCTCATGTATGACATCTTATCTTGCCTTCTGAAAATCCAGTAAGTGACATCCACTGCCTCTCCCTTGTCCACCCTGCTTGTTACTTCCTCAAAGGTCTAACAGATTTGTCAGGCAAGATTCCCCTTTAGAGAAACCATGCTGACTTTGACTCATTTTATCATTAGTCTCCAAGTACCTCAAACCCTCATCCTTAATAATGGACTCCCAACATTTCCCCAACCATTGAGATTAGGCTGACTGGCGTATAATTTCTCTTCTTTTGCCTTCCTTCCTTCTTAAAGAGTGGAGTAACATTTGCAATTTTGCAGTCCTCCAGAACCATGCCAAAATCAAGTAATTCTTGGAAGATCATAACCAATGCATATGCTAATACCTTCAGAAACCTCTTTCTGAACTCTGGAATGTAGTCCATCTGGTCCAGGTGACTTATCCACCTTAAGACCCTTCAGTTTGTACTTTTTCCTTTATAATAACAATGGCATTCTCTCCTACCCCCTGACTCTTACAGACCTCTGGCACATTGCTAGTGTCTTCCACAATGAAATACTTATGAAGTTCATCTGCCATTTCTTTGTCCCCCATTACTACCTCACCGGCATCATTTTCCAGTGGACCAATATTATATGCCCTATCCTTGGCTTTTATGCAGTCCTTAACTTCCCTTGTCAGCCATGGTTGTCTAGTCCTGACATTTGAGAATGTCTTCTGTGGGACATATCTATCCTGCTCCTTGTGAGCTATTCCCAGAAACTTCAGCCACCTCTGCTCCGCTGTCATCCCCACCAGTGCCCTCATCCAATCCACCTGGACAAGCTCCTCTCTCATGCCTCTGCAATTCCCTTTATTCCATTGCGATACTGATACATCTGACTTATGCCTCTCCCTCTCAAATTCCAGTATGAATTCAATCATATTATGATCACACAACTCCTAACAGTTCCTTTACCTCAAGATCCCTAATAAAATCTGGATTATTACACAACACCCAATCTGGGATAGCCTTTCCCTGAATAGACTTAAAAGCAAGCTGCTTCAAAAAGCTATCTCATGGGCATTTCAACAAAATCCCTCTCTTGCGAACTGACACCAACCTAATTTTCCCAATCCCCTTGCATATTGAAGTCCCCCATTACAATTGTGACATTACCCTTATCACATGCCTTTTCCGGATCCTTCTGCTGTCTCATCCTCACATATTGGCTACTATTTGGAGGCCTATATCTGATTCCTACAATGGCATTTTTACCCTTGCAACTTCTTAACTCCAAAGATCTGACATTCTCTGACCCTATGACACCTCTTCAATTCAATTCCATCTCTTACCAACAGAGCCACATCACCACCTGTGTCTTCCTGCCTGGCCTTTCAATACAGATCATATCCTTTGATATTAAGCTCCCAACTATGGCCTTCTTTCAACCACGACTCAGTGCTGCCCACAACGTCATACCGACCAATCTCTAATTATGCCACAAATTCATCCACCTTATTCCAAGTACTACATGCATTTAAGTACCTTCAGTCCTACATTCTTCACCCTTTTGAATTTTGTCTCTTTGGTACAATCTAACTCTTTGCTCTGTCTGCATTTGTACTCAATCACTGGCTTGTCCTTCCTTACGTTCATATTACACCCATCATCTCAGAGTTGTTGGTGCGTGGAATGCATTGCCTGAGTCAGTGGTGGAGGCAGATACACTAGTGAAATTTAAGAGACTACTAGACAGGTATATGGAGGAATTTAAGATGGGGGGGGTTATATGGGAGGCAGGGTTTAAGGGTCGGCACAACATTGTGGGTTGAAGGGCCTGTACTGTGCTGTACTATTCTATGTAAATGAGTACTTATTGTTGAGGGGGTCAGCAACAGGGCTGTTGTCCACTATCTGATGTTTTCTCTTTCCTCTCTTGACAGTCACCCATTTACCTGTCTTCTGTAGCCTTGGGTAACTACCTCCCTGTAGCTCCTGCCTTTCATATCCTCATTTCCCCTAACAAGCCGAAGGTCATCGAGCTGCAGCTCCAGTTCCCTAGCACAGTCTCTAAGGAGCTGCATCTCGATTCACCTGGTGAAGATCTGGCCATCAGGGAGGCTGGAGATCTCCAGGAAATCCCACATCTGACACCCAGAACAGATCACTGGCTGTGCAGACATACTTCCTATTCTTTCAAGAGTTAAATAAGAAAAAGAAATAAGAAATAAACTTACCTACTTCCCTTGCCTCTGCCTGTTCTCACCGAAGCCTGCTGAGCCAAAATCTTACCACTCTGATGATGACTGCTCCGCTAGGTGGTACCTCTCATTTATGGAGGCTGTCTTTTTCAAGCTCCATCCTGGACCTGTGCAGGAACTCTTCTACTGCATCTGTGCCACCGTCCAATCAGCCTATGGTATTACAAGAAACATACTAGCATAGATAAAACAGTGGTAGAAGCAAAGAGTGGATATAAAAGGAACCTTTTCTGGTTGGCTGCCAAAGAATAGCGGTGTTCCACAGGAGTCTGTGTTGGAACCGCTTCTCGTTACATTTATATGTCAACGACTTGGATGATGGAATCAATTCCTTTGTTGCAAAGTTTGCAAAGATAGGTAGAGGGACAGGTAGTTTTGAGGAAATAGAGAGTCAACAGATGGACTTAGGCAGATTAGGAGAATGGACAAAGAAGTGGCAGATGGAATGTTGGGAAATGCATGGTCATGTACTTTGGTAGAAGAAATAAAAGTATAGACTGTTTCTAATTGGAGAGAAAATTCCAAAATCTGAGGTTCAAAGGGATGTGGGCATCATTGTACAAGATTTCTTAAAGGTTAAGTCAGTGGCAAGGACTGAAATTGATGTCGCTAATTTCAAGAGGACTAGAATATAAAAGCAAGGATGTAATGTTGAGCCTTTATAGAGCACTGGTGAGACCTCACTTGAAGTATAGTGAGTAATTTTGGGAAAGGGTGTGCTAATAATAGAGAGGGTTCAAAGGAGGTTCATGAAAATGATTCCAGGATTGAATGTTCTGTCCTCTTGAATGTTGAAAGGCCTCGATAGAACGAATATGGAGGGGATGTTTCCTATGGCAGGAGAGTCTCAGACCAGAGGACACAGCCTCAGAATAGAGGGATGTTCTTTTAGAACGGAGATGAGGAAGAATTTCTTTGGGGTGGTGAGTCTGCGGAATTTGTCATCACGGGCAGCTGTTGAGGCTAATTCTTTATATTTAAGGCAAATGTTGATAAATTCTTGATTGGTCAGGGCACAAAGGAATATGGGGAGAAGGCAGGAGATTGGGGCTTGTAATGTATTGTGTGAGTATTGGTAACATCGAAGTGCGTATGACGTCAGGATGTGGAGAAGTAAAAATGGAAGTCTGGTGAGTAAACGTGGTTGTTCAATCTACAGCGGTGTCCAAGTCACATCAACATTACATGGTGTCAGAAGAAATCGTGAAAAAAGAGGAAGGGAAGACACGTAAAAGATGTCACAGTTACAGCCACTGTCAAGTTTAAGCCAACGAGGTAATCTTGCTGAGAGCTGGAAAATATGGATCCAGAAGTTTGAGCTGTTTTGCATCGCTAACGGCGTAGCTGAAAAGACAGAGAAAGTGCAATGTGCTACATTTCTGCACGTGGTGGGAGAAGAGGCAATAAAGGTTGGTAACACTTTTGTCTTCCAAGATGACAAGCAAGATAAAATTGAAGTGTTGAAGAAAAAGTTTCAAGATTACTGCGAACCGAGAAAAAACCTACCGTACATCTGACACAAGTTTTTCACGAGGGCTCAAGGACCAATAGAGACCATAGAAGCCTATGTAATAGATTTAAAGAACAAGGCAAAAAACTGTGAGTTCAGACAACTGCATGACTCTTTAATACGTGACAGAATTGTATGCGGCATACGGGATGATCAAGTGAGAGGCTATTGAGAGAGGCGGATCTTACATTAGAAAAGGCGATTGATGTTTGCCGTGCCAGCGAGATCACGTCAAGTCAGGTTAAAGTGCTCAATGAAGAGATTGAAGTGCACAAAATAAATACTGTGAAAACTGACAAGAGTAGGACAAAGCCACTCCACCAAGCTACTATGAGGTGGCAAAGGATGCTTCTCAGGCTACAGAGGTACACTCTCACAGTCACCTATAAGCCAGGAAAAGTACTGTACATCGCTGATGCTTTGAGCCATGCTTACCTCAAAGAGCAAAAGGAAGAGTTGCTAGGAAGAGAGCTGGAGGTCAACTGGGTTACATCTCAGCTACCCATCTCTGAGGAGAAGTTGAACATGTTCAGGAAAGTGACTGCAGATGATCCTGGAATGCAAATGCTAAGAGACATTACAATGAATGGATGGCCAACAGAAAGATGTTCCAAAGGATATGTGGAAATACTGGACATTTAAAGAGGAAGCAACACACATCAAAGTTGCTGGTGAATGCAGCAGACCAGGCAGCATCTCTAGGAAGAGGTACAGTCGATGTTTCGGGCTGAGACCCTTCATCAGGACCGAGGAAATCAGCTATGCATCAGGATTAATGTTCAAAACGGCAAAACTCATCGTACCAAACCAAATGAGACAGGAAATGCTCAACAGAATTCATGAGTCACACCTGGGGATAGTGAAATGTAAAGAAAGAGCAAGGAACATTTTCTATTGGCCAGGCATGTCAATTCAGATAGAGAACATTGTGTCTCAGTGTGCTGTCTGTAACGAAAACAAAAACAGCAATCCGAGAGAGCCACTGCTTCCCCACCCACTACCAGGAAGACCATGGGAGAAGATTGGCACAGATCTCTTTCACTACAATGGTGCAGAATATCTGCTTTGTGTGGACTACTATTCAAAATATCCGGAGATCACCAAGTTAAGTGATACGTCCAGTCGAGGTGTCATTACCGCAATGAAGTCGACATTCGTAAGACATGGTATTCCAGATATTGTCATTAGTGACAATGGTCCACAATATGCCATTGGTGAGTTCAGAGGATTCTCAGAAAGCTGGGAATTTCAACATGTTACTTCCAGTCCTGGGCACGCTCAGTCTAATGGACAAGCAGAGAGAACTGTACAGACTGTCAAGAACATGCTCAAGAAGGCACATAGCAGCTTGAATACCGCAACTCACCGATTGAGGGTGTGAGGTTCTCTCCTGCGCAGCTGTCGATGGGACGTTGTCTGAAGTCCAGACTGCCAACATCCACAACTCTACTGACTCCTGAAGGTAATGTTCAAGTACATGACAAGCAAAAGTACAAGCAAATAAACCAAAAGATCTACCATGACAGACATACAGTACAGTTGCCAGATGTGCATACAGGTGAAAATGTCAGAATACAGAGAGGAGACACTTGGCAACCAGCTGTGGTTGTGAACAGACATCAGCAGCCAAGATCCTTCATAGTTTGCACGCCGGATGGAAGAGTCTACAGGAGGAACAGGAAGCATCTGCTGAAGACAGGTGAGAGGGAGTTTCCACGTACAGATGCACAGGACATTTCCACGTATACAGACATGGAAACAAATGACACCAAGAGTGATGCAGACCACAAAGACACAGAGGCCACTCGAGAGACTGACATTGATGAAGGACAAGCACAGTCACAGTGGTATCACACACGGTCTGGGAGACAAGTCAAACTTCCAGCTAGATACAGAGACTAGACATACATACAGTCTCACACAGTTTGAGGCAAAGTCACACATGTTATAAGTTACAAGGTGTGAAATAAAAAGTTTATTAGTCTATGTTAGTAAAAGAAAATACATTGTTGTTAGTATTGTAAGATACAATGCAGAATACAGTACAAGAAGGTAAGTTTTTTAGTTTATATCATGGTTGTTGCACTGTAAGAAGGGCATACCTAGAGGGATTGTTTTGGTAATTCACAGAGTTGTAGAAAAAAAATAAATCTTGAGAAGGGGGATGTAATGTATTGTGTGAGTATTCATAGCATCAGAGTGCGTATGATGTCAGGATGTGGAGAAGTAAAAATGGAAGTCTGGTGAATAAACGTGGTTGTTCAATCTACGGTGGTGTCTGAGTCACATCAATATTACAAGGCTGAGAAGAAAAATGGATCAGCCATGATGAAATGGCGAAGCAGACTCAATGGGCCAAATGGCCTAATTCTGCTCCGATATCATGGTTTTATATGTAATTGCTATACCATCTCCTGCCAGTAGGTGGGGACAAACCACATATTGTGAAAACTGCATGAGTTAGTTAAAATTAAAAATTCTAGTTCTTTTTACTGCCCTGGTTGCAACTACAATTTTAATCTTATGTTAATTCAACAAATATGGTGTAAAAAGTTTAAAAAAACAACTGATTCCAACAGATAGTTGGTTTATGAACTGAGGAAGTGTGTAGTGTGACTGCTAGCAAGGAGATGTGACGATAGGGCAAAGTTGCAGTCAACAGGATGAGTTGCAATGTAAATGCATGTAAAATTGAAAAGGATGAAATGACTGAGGGTGTTATATTTGATTGCATGCAGCAGTAGATGAACGTGTTGCACAGTTAGAAATGAATGAAGATTATAGCTGGGAGCTTAACACCTAAAGATACAAATTGTATCAGAAAGACAGGCAGATAGGCAGAGGGTGTAGGGTGGCTCTGCTGTTAAAAAAAAGAAATCAAGTCATTAGAAAGAGGTGACATAGGATCAGAAGATATTGAATTGTTGTGGGTAGAGCTAAGAAACTGTAAAGGTAAAAAGAACCTGGTGAGAATTATATGTCTGAACAGTAGCAAAGATGTCATCTACAGATTACAATGGGAGATCGAAAATGCATGCCAAAATAGCAATGTTATGATAGTCACGAGGGATTTCAATATGCAGGTAGTTTTGGAAAATCAATTTGGTGCTGTATTCCAAGAGGGGAAATTTCTAGAATGGCCGATGAGATGGCTGTTTAGAGCAGCTGCTCAGATTGGGTGTAGTGCAATGAACTGGAATTGATCAGAAAACTTAAGGTAAAGAAACCCTTGAGGGTCAGTGATTATAATATACTAGATTTATCCCTGCAATTTGAGAAGGAGAAAAAGGAGTGTGAAAAGACTAAATGGGATAAAATAATGTTCAAATATGTTCAGGAAGAGTCCTTAATCAGTAAAAAGAAGTCTCAATGAGAGAGTGTGCGATACTTGATCTGCTATTAGGGAATGAGACAGAGCAGATGACAGCAGTTTATGAAGGGGAGCACTTTGCACCTAGTGATCATAATGCCGTTAGTTTCAAAGCAAATATGCAAGAAGAAAATAAGTCTGGTTGACAGGTTGAAATTCTAAATTGGAGAAACACCAATTTTGATGGTATCAGAAATGATCAGTCAAGTGTGGGTTGGGACAGGCTGTTTTCTGGAAAAAGTATACTTAGTGGTGGGAGGCCTTCAAAAGTGAAATATTAAAGTACAAAGCTTGTATGTGCCTGTCAGAAGAAAAGGTAAAGAAAACAAATGTTGGTTTTCAATAGATACTGAAAGGCTCTGGTTAGGAGAAAAAGAGATGCAAAGCAGGAATAGGCAGATGGGAAGAAATTAGGTGCTTATGGAGTATAAGAAGTGCAAGAAAATACTTAAGAAAGAAATCAGGGGACTAAACTAAGGCATGAAATTGCTGTGGCAGACAAGATGAAGGAGAATATTAAGGGATGCTACAGATATGTTAAGAACAAAAAGGATTGAAAGAGGCAAAATTAGTCCTCTGTAAGATCAGAGTGGTAATCCATGTGTGGGGCCAAATGGGATGGGGGGGAATCTTAAATGAATTTTTTGTTTCTGTATTTACTCAGGAGGCAGACACGGTGTCTAGAAGTGAAGGAAAGTGGCATCAACTTCATGGATCAATACAAATTACAGAGGAGTTGTTTGCAGTCCTGTGGCAAATCAGTGTGGATAAATCCCTAGGGGCTGACAACGTGTTCCTTGGACCCTACGGGAGACAAGTGCAGAAATTGCTGGAGTCCTTGCAGAGATCATTCTTAGCTACAGGAGAGGTACCAAAGGATTAGAGGATAGCCTAAGTTGGTTCATTGTGTAAGAAAGGCTTTACTTATAAACCACGACATTATAGTCCAGTGAATCTGATCAATAGTGGGAAAGTTATTGGAAGTTATCCCAAGGGATAGACATGAACTGATTAAGGACAATAATCGTGGCTTACTGCATGGTAGATCATGCCTAACCAATCTTATAGAGTGTTTTGAGGAAATTATCAGGAAAGTTAATGAAGGCAAGGTAGTGAATGTTGTCTACATGGATCAGAGGGTGGAAGTAGATGGTTGCCTCTCTGACTGGAGGCCTGTGACTCGTGGTGTACTGCAGGGATCAGTGCTGTGTCCATTGTTGTTTGTCATCTATATCAATGATCTAGATGATAATGTGGTTGACTGGATCAGCAAATTTGTAGATGACACTAGTTAGAGGACGTAGTGGACAGCAAGGAATTTCAACCATGGTTTGAAGTGATCTGGGTTAGCTAGGAAAATGGGCTGAAAAATGGCAGTTGGAATTTAATACAGACCTGTGCAAAAATTAGGATCAACTAAGGTAGGTCTTACACTGTGAATGGTAAGGCACTGAGGAGTGTTGTAAGACAAAGGATCTGGGATTCAGTAACTGAGTTTTAAGGAAAGATAGAATAGCTTCACACTTCATTCCATGGGTACATATAAGATTGAGAGAAGATTTAATAAAGAAATCAAAAGAATGGGGGGTATAGATATGGTAAATGCAAGCAGGCTCTTTCTACTGAAGTTATGTGGGCGGATACCAGAGGTTATGAGTTAAGAGCGAGAAGTGTGAAGTTTAAGGGGAATGTGAGCAGAAACTTGTTTATTCAGAGGGTCATAAGAGTGTGGAACAAGGTGCCAGCATAAATGGTGTATGCAAGCTCGATTTCAACGTTTAAGCAAAATTTGGATGGTTGGGGTATGCAGGGCTATGCTCCCTATACAGGTTGATAATGTAGGCTGTTTAAATAGCTTTGGCATGATTTAGATGCTAATGTCTGTTTCTGTGTCATACTTTTCTATGACCATCAATCTAAAGTCAGATGTATCAAAATTTCAGTGGAGTAAAAGGGAATTACAGAGGCATGAGGGAGGAGCTGGGTAAACGCCAGCAGGGATGATGGCAATGTAGTAATGGCTGGAGTTTCTGAGAACAATTAGGAAGGTGCAAGATAGATATATCCCAAAGGGCAAGAAGTAGTCTGAAGGTGTGATGATATAACTGTGGCAAACAGAGCTAAAGAGGGGGAATATAATAGAGCAAAAATTAGTGAGATGTTAGTGAATTGAGAAGCTTTTAAAAACCAACAGAAGGCAACTAAGAAAAGGAAGTCATTACAAAAAGGAAAAGGTAGAACACAAAAGTAAGCCAGCCAATAATATTAAAGAGGATTCCAAATTTTTTTCAGATACATGAAGAGATGCGATTGTAGATATTGTCCTGCTGGGAAATGATGCTGGAGAGGTAGTGATGTGGGACAAGGAAATGGCGGATGAACTGAACAAGTCTTTTGCATAGGTTTTTACTGTGGAAGACACTAGCAGTATGTCAGAACTTCAAGAGAGTTGCAGGCAAAGGAGATTTAAGCTATTAATGAATACTTCACTTCGGTATCCACTATGGAAAAGGATCTTGGCGATTATAGGGATGAGGTGTTCTTTTCATGAAATTCTGCACCCTTTTATCTCCAAACATATCTTTGCTCTTTGCGACCAAAATGTTCTATTTTAACTTCATCAGTCCACAGGACTTGTTTCCAAAATGCATCAAGCTTGTTTAGATGTTCCTTTGCAAACTTTTGACGCTGAATTTTGGCCGCAATGAGCAAAGGTATGTTTGGAGAAAAAAGGGTGCAGAATTTCATGAAAAGAACCCCTCTTCAACTGTTAAGCACGGGGGTGGATCAATCATGCTTTGGGCTTGTGTTGCAGCCAGTGGCACGGGAAACATTTCACTGGTAGAGGGAAGAATGAATTCAATTAAATACCAGCAAATTCTGGAAGCAAACATCACATCGTCTGTAAAAAAGCTGAAGATGAAAAGAGGATGGCTTGTACAACAGGACGCTGATCCGAAACACACCTCAAAATCCACAATGGACTACCTCAAGAGGCGCAAGCTGAAGGTTTTGCCATGGCCCTCACAGTCTCCCGAGCTAAACGTCATTGAAAATCTGTGGATAGACCTCAAAAGAGCAGTGTGTGCAAGATGGCACAAGAATCTCACAGAACTAGAAGCCTTTTGCAAGGAAGAATGGGCGAAAATCCCAAGAATTGAAAGGCTCTTAGCTGGCTACAAAAAGCGCTTACAAGCTGTGATACTTGCCAAAGGGGGTGTTACTAAGTACTGTCCACGCAGGGTGCCCAAACTTCTGCTTCGGGCCCTTTTCCTTTTTTTGTTATTTTGAAACTGTAAAAGATGGAAATAAAAAAAGTGATCTTGCTTAAAATATTAAAGAAATGTGTCATTTTTAACTTTATGCCTTTTGGAAATCAGGTCATCTTTTACTGGCTTTGCTACTCACAGTAACAGAAATTTTGATTGGGGTGCCCAAATTTTTGCATACCACTGTACATGGAGCTTAGAAAAATAGAGGGCTATGGGTATCCCTAGTAGTTTCTAAGGTAGGGACATATTTGGCACAGCTTTGTGGGCTTCTTGTTTGAGATTGGCTCATAATATTGGACTGCAATAAAGCCTTTTTCTAGCAATGTAGTTAACAATTGAAATTAATCATTTAGAAACATAGAAAACCTCCAGCACAATACAGGCTCTTCGGCCCACAAAGCTATGCTGAACATGTCCTTGCCTTAGAAATTAGCTAGAGTTATCCATAGCCCTCTATTTTTCTCAGGTCTATGTACCTGTCCAGAAGTCTCTTAAAAGACCCTATCGTATCCGCCTCCACCACTATCGCCGGCAGCCCATTCCACACATTCACCACTCTCTGCATAAAAGACTTACCCCTGACATCTCCTCTGTACCTACTTCCAATGGTCTTAAAAATATGCCCTCTTGTGCCCTGGGAAAAAGCCTCTGACTATCCACACGATCAAAGCCTCTCATTATCTTGTACACCTCTCATCCTCCGTCGCTCCAAGGAGAAAAGGCCGAGTTCACTCAACCTATTCTCATAAGGCATGCTCCCCAGTCCAAGCAACATCCTTATAAATCTTCTCTGAACCCTTTCTATCGTTTCCACATCCTTCCTGTAATGAGGTGACCAGAACTGAGCACAGTACTCCAAGTGGGGTCTGACCTGGGTCCAATTTAGCTGCAACATTCCCTCTCGGCTCTAAATCTCAGTCCCACAATTGATGAAGGCCAATGGCGTATGCCTTCTTAACCACAGAGTCAACCTGTGTAGCAGCTTTGAGTGTCTTATGGACTCAGACCCCAAGATCCCTCTGATCCTCCACACTGCCAAGAGTCTTAAAATTAATGCTATAAGTCAACACTATTACAGTTTGGCGTGTTCCAGAGTTCAGAGTTCAATTCTAGTACCATTCTGTAAGGAGTCTCTATACGTCCTTCCCATAGAATGATTGAGTTTTCTCTGGGTGCTCTGGTTTCCTCCCACAGTCCAAAGACATACTAGTAGGTTAATTGGTCATTGTAAATTATCCTGCGATGAGGTTAGTGTAGGTTACATAGAAACATAGAAAATAGGTGCAGGACTAGGCCGTTTGGCCCTTCGAGCCTACACCGCCATTCAGTTTGATCATGGCTGATCATCCAACTCAGAACCCTGTACCAGCCTTCCCTCCATACCCTCGATCCCTTTAGCCACAAGGGCCATATCTAACTCCCTCTTAAATATAACCAATGAACTGGCCTCAACTGTTTCCTGTGGCAGAGAATTCCACAGATTCACCACTCTCTGTGTGAAGAAGTTTTTCCTCATCTCGGTCCTAAAAGGCTTCCCCTTTATTCTCAAACTGCGACCCCTTGTTCTGTACTTCCCCAACATCAGGAACAATCTTCCTGCATCTAGCCTGTCCAATCCCTTTAGGATGTTATATGTTTCAATAAGATCCCCCCTCAATCTTCTAAATTCCAACGAGTATAAGCCTAGTTGATCCAGTCAGGGATTGTCAGAGACGGACGGCTGAAAGCGACAGAAGGGCCTACTCAGTGCTGTATCACTCAATAACATAAGATAAATGAAATAAGTGGATACCTCACCATATCTGAAACATTAAAAATGAGGATTTTCATCTGCATGCTCCCATAAGAGCACTGGAGGAAATATAATAAAACATTTAAAATTTGCCCAATTACCATTTAGTATCCAGAGATACTTGTTTCATGAAGAGATCCTTTTGACCTGAGATGTTAAAGTTTCATAAGCTGATAGACTGTTGCTAAGCACATCCTGGGAATGATTGAGATCAGCGGAAGAATTATTTAGATTTTCAGACTTAAAGGAATCTTTCTTAACAGGCACTGAAAACAACACAAATAGTATAAAATAATGAAAACTTGTTAAGTAGTCTGACTGACGCCAACATGACTGTCCATATCCTTGGAAACTGAAGCTTAGCATTTGTACTGCAAAGCCTGTCCCATCATTCATCAACACAGGGATTCTGCAGAAGCTGGATATTGAGAATAACACATAAAAAAGCTGCATGAATTCAGCAGGTCAGGCAGCATCTAAGGAAGTGAATCTAAGGAAGTGAATCTAAGGAAGTTTGATGTTTTGTGCTGAGACCTTTATCAGAACTATTCAACCTGAAGATACTGGTCTGTTCCAGATTTCAGCTCTTGCATTCAATTCCCCCAGTCTTTCACAAAAGTATCAGCTTCTTCTCCAAATACCCTCGTGCTCAAACCTCCACTCCACTCGATCACCCAGTCTCTCCCACACTGGATAAAGAATTGCAAACATTCACCCTCCATAGAACTTTGAACAGAGTTATACAGCTCTTGTTACATGCACGTGCATTTCAACTCTTCGAGTGATAATGCAGAAAGTTTGAAGTTAATAACTCATCTCCTTCTTCCTTAGGCCACAAACTTATCAATCACCCCTGCTGTGGACCACTTCTGGAGGTCCAAGACGCCGACTTCTACAAAGAATGGATCTGTATGCTCCACGACTGCTGGACTAAGTGTGCAAATGTAGGAGGGGACTATGTTGAAAAATAAATGTGCTTGGTTTTCTAAATTGCCTCTTTCTACCTTAGGCCACAAACTTATCAATCATCCCTCGTAAATGTTATCAAGGCCAGGCTGCATGCAGGTATGGAGAGTTTTATTACTGTAGGGTTGTGAATGGAGTGGAACACTAAACTATCAACCACAAATTTTGATTATATCTTGGATCAAAATTAATTGAAGAATTACCTGAAGGCAGTCACAGATGGCTCTCTAAAACACACATTTTAAATTTTCAATGCTCAACTCGGATGTTCCACACTATAAGAAGGTCAGGTAATTATAAACTTTATTTGCTATTGTTCATAAGCTATTGCTTCTTCAATTGGATTTTACTGATGGCAGACGGAATACAGAGCAGGGAAGTGCATGGCCATGAAGTAATAAATGCTTAGACTATTTATATTTTTATATAAATGGGGAGCAAATTCAGAAATCACAGATGCAGGATGCCCTGAATGTTAAATTGCAAATTAGGTCGATGGTAAGTAAGCCAAATGCAATGCTAGTATTTATTTAAAGAGGACAATAATATAAAAGCAATGTTATAATGCTAAGGCTTTATAAGGCAATAGTCAGATCGCATATGGAACTTTCTGAGGGATTTTTGGCCCTTTCTCTATGTCAGGTATTGGAGAGAGATTTACAAGAATGATCTTGGGTATGAACCTAGAAGTGCAAGTTCATAGTTCCTTTAAAGTGACGTCAGAGGTAGATAGGATGGTGAAGAAAGCATTTAGTATGCTGGTTTTCATCAGTCAAGGATTTGAGTATACACTCAATGGTCACTTTATTGGATACCCCTGCTCATTAATGCAAATATGTATCAGCAACTCAATGCATTAAAGCATGCGCACATGGTCAAGGGGTTCAGTTGTTGTTCAGACCAAACATCAGAATGGAGAAGAAGTATAATGTAAGTGACTTTGACCATGGAATGAATGTTGGTGCCAGACTGGGTAGTTTAACTATCTCAGAACCGCTTATTCCTGGGATTTTCATGCACAAGATTGTCTAATGTTTACAGAGTGGTGCAAAAAATTAAAAGAAATCTGGTGACTGGGAGGTTTGTAGCAAAAATGTCCTTTATGGGAGTCAGGGGAGGATGACTAGACTGGTTTAAGTTGACAGGAAGGTGACGGTAACTCACATAACTATGCTTTACAACAGTAGTGTAGAAAATGTGTCAAATCTTGAACATACACTCAGTGGCCACTGTGTGTAGCAGTTAGGAAACTATAAAATAACATTTAAAACAGTAGTGAGGCCCCACCCTGATCAGAGTACAAGTAGAGTCTGGTCAGAATACCTAGTCTGCATGGACTAGGTGGGCCGAAGGTCTGGTTTCTGTGCCGCGGTGCTATATGACTCTATAATTGAGATGGTAGTCCAAGTTGCAGAGTTCCTCAGTGTTACTTGGAAATTCCCAAAATAAGAATGGAGTTGGTGAGTCAGAGAAATAAGGGCGGAAACAGCAGTGATCTCCACCAGTGAGGCAACAGAACTGAAAGCGATATGAGAATTAATCATGAGAACTGTGGGGGAGACTTTATTACATGTAGCATTTTTAAGTGCTTTTCCAGGAACAAGTTCTGGTTCAGGCTCAAGGTTCTAAAATTTTGCTCTAATTTCTGTACAGCTAGGAAAAATCACAATTCCCTAATGTTTCACGATTCCTCTCAATTTTGTAATGGGGGTTGTACAGAATATTTGGCTCCAGCCTTGGTCAAAACGTCAGATGAGTCTGATATTCACAATAACTGTCAAATCTGGATTGTGTCTCCCTTTGGTCCCAGACAGCCACCATAGTGATTGAAGAGCAAAACACTACATGTCATGGAAATCTGAAATGAAAATAAAATCCACTGGCAATCTTCAGAAGACCAAGCTAAGACTTTGGATTTCATTTTTTCAGGTCAATGACATTACATTTAAAAGATTGTGTCATTTTTCATGAATAGTTGTCACATTACCTGTATTTTTCTATATTCATCCCTCAGAGCATTACTCTCAAATTAGCAAAGGCAGAGTCTAAACAGGAACAGCCAGCTTATTTTTGTCAAGGGCAGATCCAGTCATTAAAATCCTTTGAAGAAGTAACAAAGTGTATTTATGACTGCAGAGCAGTGGATATGATTTAAATAGATTTTTCAAGGTCCCAAACGGTTCAGAAGGTTGGGGCCTATGGCATGTTGACAAACTGGATCCAAAATTGACTTGGCAATGAGAGTCAGAGGGTTATAGCAGTGGGTTGCTTTTGAGGTTGGATGTCTGTAACCAGCAGTGTCCTACAAGGATCACCACGATGTTCAAAGTAAAATTTACTATCAGGGTTGTGTGTGTGAGTACATAATTGTCACCACATACAACTCTGGCATTCTTTTTCTGCAGGCAGACTTAGCAAGTCTTTAGAACAGTAACTATAAACAGTATCAATGGTCATCAGACTGTGTAAATGCAGATATAAATAATGAACAATACATAACAAGCATGAAATAACAAAATAAAAGAGTCCTTGAAGTGAGACCATCGGTTGTGAGAACACCAGAAGTAGAATGAGTGTTCAAGAGCCTGATGGTTGAAACTGTTCTTGAACTTGGTGGTGCAAGTTTTGAGGCTCTTGAACCCCCTACCTGATGGCAGCAGTGAGAAAAGAGTAAAGCCTGGAGATGATGGATACTGCCTTTCTATGGCAACATTTCATGTAGATGTGCTCAATGGTTGGGAGGGTTTTACCTGTGATGTACTGAGCTGAATCCACTATGATTTGCAGGATTTCATGCTCAAAGGTATTAGTGTTTCCATATCAGTCCATAATGCAGGCAGTCAGCACACTTTCCACCACACATCTGTAGAAATTTGCCAATGTTTTTGATGACATTCTGAATCTCCGCAGACTGCTGAGGAATTAGAGGTGCTGTTGTGCTTTCTTTGCAATTATATTTATGTGATGGGTCCGGGACAGGTCCTCTGAGATAGTGACACCCAGGAATTTATAGTTACCAATCCTCTCCACCTCTGATCCACTAATGATTACTGGCTCATGAACCTCTGGTTTCCCTCTCCTGCTGTCTTCAATCAATTCCTTGGTCCATTGCTAGCAGTATTAGGACAACTGCTGCTGTTATATAGGGGTGTATTATAGACCACCTAATGGGGACCGAGAACTGAAGGAGCAAATTTGTAAGGAGATGGCAGATATTTGTAGTAAACACAAGGCTGTGATTGTGAGAGATTTTAATTTTCCACACATAAACTGCAAAACCCATTCTGTAAAAGGGCAGGATGGTTTGGAGTTAGTCAAATGTGTGCAAGATAGTTTTTTGGAGCAATACATAGAGCAATACATATGAGAGAAGGGGCAGTGTTGGATCTCCTGTTAGGGAATGAGATAGGGCAGGTGACGGAGGTATGTGTTGGGGAGCACTTCGGGTCCAGTGATCACAATACCATTAGTTTCAGTGTAATTATGGAGAAAGATAGGACTGGACCTAGGGTTGAGAATTTTGATTGGAGAAAGGCTAACTTTGAGGAGATGCAAAAGGATTTAGAAGGAGTGGATTGGGACAATTTGTTTTATGGGAAGGATGTAATAGAGAAATGGAGGTCATTTAAAGGTGAAATTTTGAGGGTACAGGATCTTTATGTTCCTGTTAGGTTGAAAGGAAAGGTTAAAAGTTTGAGAGAGCCATGGTTTTCAAGGGATATTGGAAACTTGGTTCGGAAAAAGAGAGGGATCTTCAATAAATATAGGCAGCTTTGAGTTAATGAGGTGTTTGAGGAATATAAAAAATGCAGAAAGAATCTTAAGAAAGAAATTAGAAAAGCTAAAAGAAGATACAAGGCTGCTTTGACAAGTAAGGTGAAAATAAATCCAAAGGGTTTCTACAGTTATGTTAGTGGCAAAAGGATAGTGAGGGATACAATTGCTCCCTTGGAGAATCAAAGTGGATGGCTATGTGCGGAGCCAAAAGAGATGGGGGGTGGATTTTGAACAATTTCTTTTCTTCGCTATGCACTAAGGAGAAGGATATTGAATTGTGTAAGGTAAAGGAAACAAGAAGGGTAGTAATGGAAAGTGTGATGAAAGTACACATAGACTAAGATGTTGACTGTCCTGTGCTATCACCAGTGGGATCAACAGTTGATCTGCCACCTGTCTTCAGGAGAGAGATAAGTAAGACAATGGGGCAGCATTTGGAAATGTTAATGAAGAGACGAGAGAGATTAACGGAAGGAGACACCGGTCTGGGTATTGTCAAGACTGGTTTGCTTTGAACCTGAACTGTTTGAAGTGATGGGCAGGCAATACCCCAACAGGGGGATAAAAAGGGATGGGTTCGCTAAGGCAACAGACACCACACGAGACACCACACGAGACACTACTCAAGACACCACACGAGACACCACTCACGACACCACGAGGTATCGAGACCCTGGAAGCGGTGCGCCCCCACAATTCGGTGGGAGTTTTGGAGGGCTGTTCACAGAACCAGCCAAAGACGCACAGGGTGGAAAGGTTCGGTCGGCGGGAACCTGGTGTGTGTGTCCACCCTTGCCTGGGTGCTGGGTTCACTGCAGAGGAACGATCGTATCTGAAAACGGAGGGGTCACAGTCAGTGACCTCAGAAGACATTACAAAGGGCTCGCCCGAAAGCTAACTGCGAGAAATATCAAAGGTCTGTTGAATCCGATTTTGAATATCAGCATTTGCTCTCTCTCTCTCTCTCTCTCCAATGGCATGCAATGGCATGACAGCGATTACTGCGAACTGAACTAAACTGAACTCTGTCACTTGTGATTGATCATTTTACCCCTAGACTGCGATAGAGCTTGATTGATCCTATTATCCCAGTTCTGTGTACATGTGTGTTTATTCATTGCTAACCTGTTGCATTTATATCCGTACTATTAGAGTACCGTATTGTTTATTTCTTTAATAAAACTTTCTTAGTTCCAGTAATCCAGACTCCAACTGAGTGATCCATTTCTGCTGGTTTGGCAACCCAGTTACGGGGTACGTAACAAAAGTATGAAATTAAAGAAGAGGAAGTATTGGATCTTTTAAGGAATATAAAAGTGGATAAGTCTCCGGGTCCGGACAAGATATTCCCCAGGACCTTGAGGGAAGTTAGTGTGGAAATAGCAGGGGCTCTGACAGAAATATTTCAAATGTCAGGAAGCAAAGAGTGGGAATAAACGGGACCTTTTCAGAATGGCAGGCAGTGACTAGTGGGGTACCGCAAGGCTCAGTGCTGGGACCCCAGTTGTTTACAATATATATTAATGACTTGGATGAGGGAATTAAATGCAGCATCTCCAAGTTTGCGGATGACACGAAGCTGGGTGGCAGTGTTAGCTGTGAGGAGGATGCTAAGAGGATGCAGAGTGACTTGGATAGGTTGGGTGAGTGGGCAAATTCATGGCAGATGCAATTTAATGTGGATAAATGTGAAGTTATCCACTTTGGTAGCAAAAATAGGAAAACAGATTATTATCTGAATGGTGGCCGATTAGGAAAAGGGGAGGTGCAACGAGACCTGGGTGTCATTATACACCAGTCATTGAAAGTGGGCATGCAGGTACAGCAGGCGGTGAAAAAGGCCAATAGTATGCTGGCATTCATAGCGAGAGGATTCGAGTACAGGAGCAGGGCTGTACTACTGCAGTTGTACAAGGCCTTGGTGAGACCACATCTGGAGTATTGTGTGCAGTTTTGGTCCCCTAATCCGAGGAAAGACATCCTTGCCATAGAGGGAGTACAAAGAAGGTTCACCAGATTGATTCCTGGGATGGCAGGACTTTCATATGATGAAAGACTGGATGAACTGGGCTTGTACTCGTTGGAATTTAGAAGATTGAGGGGGGATCTGATTGAAACGTATAAAATCCTAAAGGGATTGGACAGGCTAGATGCAGGAAGATTGTTCCCGTTGTTGGGGAAGTCCAGAACAAGGGGTCACAGTTTGAGGATAAAGGGGAAGCCTTTTAGGACCGAGATTAGGAAAAACTTCTTCACTCAGAGAGTGGTGAATCTGTGGAATCACCTGCCACAGGAAGCAGTTGAGACCAGTACATTGGCTACATTTAAGAGGGAGTTAGATATGGCCCTTGTGGCTACGGGGATCAGGGGGTATGGAGGGAAGGCTGGGGCGGGGTTCTGAGTTGGATGATCAGCCATGATCATAATAAATGGCGGTGCAGGCTTGAAGGGCCGAATGGCCTACTCCTGCACCTATTTTCTCTGTTTCTATGTTTCTAAATTTGCAGATAGCACCAAGATGGGGGTGTAGTGGACAGCAAGGAAGACTATGAGAGCTTGCTGCGCGATCTGAATGAACTGGAAAAATGGGCTGAAAATGAAAGATTGAAATTAATGCAGACAAGTGTGAGGCATTGCACTTCACAATAAATGTAGGTTTTATACAGTGAATGAGAGGACACTGAGGAGTGCCGTACAACAAAAGGATCTGGGAATACAGGTCCATTATTCATTGAAAGTGGTAGCATAAGTAGAGAATGTCATAAAGAAAGCTTCCTCCACTTTGGCCTTCATAAATCAAAGTAATGAGTACAGGAGATGGGATGTTATGTTGATGTTGTATAAAATGTTGGTGAAGCCTAATTTGGAGTACTGTGTGCCATTTTGGTCACCTACCTACAGGAATGATGTAAATAATGTTGAAAGAGTACAGAGAAAATTTACCAGGCTGTTGCTGGGACTAGAGGACCTCAGTCAGAAGGAAAGATTGAATAGGTTAGGACTTTATTCCTTGTAACACAGAAGATTGAGGAGAGATTTGGTAGGAGGTATACAAAATTATGAAGGGTACAGATAGGGTGAAGGAAACAGGCATTTTTCACTGAGGTTCAATGGGATTACAACTAGAGATCAGAGGTTAGGGTTGAAAGGTGAAAAGTTTAAGGGGAACATGAGGGGAAACTTCTTCATTCAGATGAACGTGAGAATGTGAAATGAGCTGCCAGCAGGAGTGGTGCTTGCCATCTCAATTTCAACGCTTAAAATAAGTTTGAATAGGTGCATGATGGTCGTAGTAGAGAGGGCTATGGTCCCTGTGCAGGTTGTTGGGAGTAGGCATTTTAATTAGTTCATCTATGCCAAATGGCAGCAAAGTTTCTGTAACTCTACCGTGGTAGGAGATAAAGGGTGGTAGTGGAGAGTTTGATATTCAGGTTAGAGGTCTGTGACCAGTATGCCACAAGAATCAGTGCTGGGTCCTCCATTGTTTGTCAATTTGGATGTGAATTTAGGTGGCATGATTAGTAAACTTATGTTTGACACAAAAATTGGTGGTATAATGATGAAGCTTGTCTAAGGTTTTAACAGCACCAAGTTCCACTGGGTAAATGGACAAAAGAATTGGAGATAGAATTTAACTCTGACATTTGGAGTAATATACTTGGAGATGTTAAACCAGGACAGGACTTGCATAATGAATGGCAGGGCCCCATGAATGTGGTAGAAAGTGGCAACAGAGGTAGGTAAGGTGCAGAGAAAAGTTTTGACATGCCTGCCTTCATCAGCTGGGGCACTGATTACAAGTGTTAGGATGTCATGTTACAGCTGCTGAGATGGCATCTGGAGTGCTGTTTGCAGACCTGGTCACCACACTATAGGAAAGATGTGATTCAGCTGGAGAGGGTGCAGAAAATATTCAGCAACATGTTGACATGTTGCCCTGACTGGAGGGCTCAAGTTATAAGGAGAGGCTAGATAAGCTGCAATTGTGTTCCATGGAAAAAAGGAGGCTGGGAAGGGACCAGTTTATAATTTCATGAGGGGCATAGAAAGAGTTGCTGGTGGTGGAACCACACCCTACCTCCTCCTCCCGCCACACACACCAGCTTGGGAAAAAAGCCAAAACAAGAGGGCATGTGATAAGGTGAAAAGAGAAACATTTTAAGGCGGCGGGCAAGGAAGTGGTGAGGATGTAGAATGAGCTATCAGATGAAGTGATAGAGGTGGGTAACATTACAGTATTTAACATCTTTTGCTGGGGATTATTTGTTCATATTTCCTTATGGTAAGTGTGCTAGTGTATAGAATAATCCCACTTCGCACTGATAATCTGTGCTCCCCACATAACCATCTCCATCACCTAGATTCTACTATTCCCTCCTCCACACTAAGAGTAATTTACAGAGACCACTTAGCCTATAACTTTGAAGTCTTCAAGAGTGGCCAGAGGTAAAAACAAGTAAACTGAACGCATATAGCATGATTGAACACTGATCAGGCTATGTTTAAATATCCAAGTTGTATTGAGTGTAGGAATGGGTTGAGCAAATGGTCATTGTTAGCCATTGCCAGTCCACTAATATTCCTTGGAATGAAACTGCCTAGTCTATCATGTGTAACTCAATCCTCAACTGTCGGTCTCGACAATGATCCCAGAATAGCATCAGTCCCCTTGTTGATAGAATCAGGTTTATTACACAATATTGTTTTGATGCAAGCAGGACACAGCAAGGGAAGAAGTGTTTTCATATTTACTTGCTCAAGGTTCTCTTGCATTCTCTCAAACAGTATACAATCTGACTTTTGAATTTTGTAATTCAATATCTTCCTTGAATATCTGATTTTGTTTATCTGTTTCTGTGCAAACTCTCAAGAGTTTGGTCTGTCTATGTAAAATTTATGTAAACTCGATCCCTACCCTAAACTTTCAGGGCAAGCTTTCACTCATTTCTTAACTTGAGCACTTTTTTCTTGGCTCCAAAGATATTGGTCATGTACATATACTCGAAATGCCCACTTATCCATTTATTAACTCTTTTCCATAGATGAACCAGGAAGTTGATTAAGTACACATTAGAAACACTGTCACATTGCTGCAAATGATGTTAACCTTTGATGTGCCACCTGAATGGTTACCATTATTTTACCTCAGATGGACAAACAACATTTTCTTCAATTTCATCTTTACATCTCACACAACCAGCTTGGAGGAAGTTAAAAGTAACACCCCTCCCATGAGTTCAACTGAAGTGCAATCTTCACCTAACTCAGGAACATTACAGCAAAAAACCGCATTTCCTCTCTCAGAAGTGACTTACTGCAATAACTAAAAAGGTGTTCTTTCCCCCTTCCTAACTCTCTCCCTCTACTACTCTCGCTAGTGTTCTCCTTTTGTCGCACGCAGGCTCTTTCCTGCTCGCTCACTCATGCTGTCTTGTGCACCCTCTTATTCTTTACTGTGTGTGCTCTTTCATGCTCTCTCTCACACTCTTGCCCCGTTGCCTCGCTGAGTGCTGAATGGCCGAATCCTGTCAGCTTTATCAAGTGAGAAAACCACAAGCTGTTCTTCTGTTTCCCAAGACCCACTCTGCTATAATAGCACTTAAACTTTGTCATTAGCTACAGATTACCCAATGGGTCAGTGAAGAGAGCAGTCTTATTAGTGAACAAAGAACTGACCATTACATCATCAAAACATAATGCAACAAATTCGTTGAAGGTGTTCCAATTACCTGACAGTAAATTGTAAAGTAAATTTGTTTTGGCCATAAACAGAATTGAGTGACATCAGTGTCTGCTGCTTCTTCTCCTACTTCTCAAGATGATTGCCCAAGGCACCGATTCTTCCTCGGCGTTCAATTAGTTGCCCACTTTTTACCCTTTCAGAGGTAGAGGATCAATTCTTGAGTTTATTCAAAGTAGATCAATATATTTTCTAGATATTAGGGGATTTGGGAGACAAGAAAGTGGCAAATGTTCAGGGGATATTTGTGTGGAGTTCTGCATAGGTACGTTCCAATGAGACAGGGAAGTTATGGAAAGTTATGGAAGTACGGAAACTGTGGTGTACAAAAGCTGTAATAAATCTAGTCAAGAAGAAAAGAAAAGCTTGGAAAAGTTTCAGAGAGCTAGGTAATGTTAGAGATCTGGAAGATTATAAGGCTAACAGGAAGGAGCGTAAGCAGGAAATTAGGAGAGCCAGAAGGGGCCATGAGAAGGTCTTGGCGGGCAGGATTAAGGAAAACCCCAAGGCATTCTACAAGTATGTGAAGAGCAAGAGGATAAAACATAGAAACATAGAAAATAGGTGCAGGAGTAGGCCATTCAGCCCTTCGAGCCTGCACCGCCATTCAGTATGATCATGCTGATCATCTAACTCAGAACCCTGCACCAGCCTTCCCTCCATACCCCCTGATCCCTTTAGCCACAAGAGCCATATCTAACTCCCTCTTAAATATAGCCAATGAACTGGCCTCAACTGTTTCCTGTGGCAGAGAATTCCACAGATTCACTACTCTTTGTGT
The DNA here is from genome assembly GCF_030028105.1 of Mobula birostris. Lineage (NCBI taxonomy): Eukaryota > Metazoa > Chordata > Chondrichthyes > Myliobatiformes > Myliobatidae > Mobula > Mobula birostris. Next base: position 31,109,115 of record NC_092401.1, on the reverse strand, counting down.
GAAGAAGTTTTTCCTCATCTCGGTCCTAAAAGGCTTCCCCTTTATCCTCAAACTGTGACCCCTCATTCTGGACTTCCCCAACATCGGGAACAATCTTCCTGCATCTAGCCTGTCCAATCCCTTTAGAATTTTATACGTTTCAATCAGATCCCCCCAAAATCTTCTAAATTCCAACGAGTATAAACCTAGTTCATCCAGTCTTTCATCATATGAAAGTCCTGCCATCCCAGGAATCAATCTGGTGAACCTTCTTTATACTCCCTCTATGACAAGGATGTCTTTCCTCAGTTTAGGGGACCAAAACTGCACACAATACTCCAGGTGTGGTCTCACCAAGGCCTTGTACAACTGCAGTAGTACCTCCCTGCTCCTGTACTCGAATCCTCTTGCTATAAATGCCAGCATACCATTCGCCTTTTTCACCGCCTGCTGTACTTGCATGCCCACTTTCAATGACTGGTGTATAATGACACCCAGGTCTTGTTGCACCTTCCCTTTTCCTAATTGACCACCATTCAGATAATAATCTGTTTTCCTGTTTTTGCCACCAAAGTGGATAACTTCACATTTATCCACATTAAATTTCATCTGCCATGAATTTGCCCACTCACCTAATCTATCCAAGTCACCCTGCATCCTCTTAGCATCCTCCTCACAGCTAACACTGCCGCCCAGCTTTGTGTCATCCGCAAACTTGGAGATGTTGCATTTAATTGCCTCATCCAAGTCATTAATATATATTGTAAACAACTGGGGTCCCAGCACTGAGCCTTGCAGTCCCCCACTAGTCACTGCCTGCCATTCTGACGTGAAAGAATAGGACCTACCAAGTGTGACATTGGGAAAGTATGTATGGAACCGGAGGAAAAAGCAGAGGTACTTAATGAATACTTTACTTCAGTATTCACTATGGAAAAGGACCTTGGTGATTGTAGTGATGCCTTGCAGCAGACTGAAAAGCTTGAGCATGTAGATATTAAGAAAGAGGCTAGAGCTTTTGGAAAGCATCAAGTTGGATAAATCACCAGGACCAAATGAGATGTACCCCAGGCTACTGTGGGAGGCAAAGGAGGAGATTGCTGAACCTCTGGCGATGATCTTTGCATCATCAGTGGGGATGGAAGAGGTTCTGGAGGATTGGAGGTTTGCGTATGTTGTTCCTTTATTCAAGAAAGGGAGTAGAGAAAGCCCAGGAAATTATAGACCAGTGAGTCTTACCTCAGTGGTTGGTAAGTTGATGAAGAAGATCCTGAGAGGTAGGGTTTGTGAAGATTTGGAGAGGTATAATATGATTAGGAATAGTCAGCATGGCTTTTGTCAAGGGCAGGTCATGCCTTACGAGCCTAATTGAATTTTTTGAGGATGTGACTAAACACATTGATAAAGGAAGAGCAGTAGATGTAGTGTGTATGGATTTCAGCAAAGCATTTGATAAGGTACGCCATATAAGGCTTATTGAGACAGTAAGGAGACATGGAATCCAAGGGGACATTGCTTTGTGGATCTGGAAATAGCTTGCCCACAGAAAGCCAAGAGTGGTTGTAGATGGGTCATATTCTGCATGGAGGTCAGTCACCAGTGGAGTGCCTCAGGGGTCTGTTCTGGGACCCTTATTCTTCGTGATTTTTATAAATGACCTGGGTGAGGAAGTGGAGGGATGGGTTAGTAAGTTTGCTGATGACACAAGGGTTGGAGGTGTTGTGGATAGTGTGGAGTGCTGTCAGAGGTTACTGCGGGACATTGATAGGACGCAAAACTGGGCTGAGAAGTGGCAGATGGAGGTCAACCCAGATAAGTGTAAAGTGGTTCATTTTGGTAGGTCAAATATGATGGAAGAATATAGTATTAATGGTCAGACTCTTGGCAGTGTGGAGGATGAAAGGGATCTTGGGGTCCGAGTCCACAGGACGCTCAAAGCAGCTGTGCAGGTTGACTCTGTGTTTCAGAAGGCGTACGGTGTATTGGCCTTTGTCAATCGTGGAATTGAATTTAGGAGCCGAGAGGTAATGTTGCAGCGATATAGGACCCTGGTCAGACCCCATTTGGAGTACTGTGCACAGTTCTGGTCGCCTCACTTCAGGAAGGATGTGGAAGCCGTAGAAAGGATGCAGAGGAGATTTACAAGGATGTTGCCTGGATTGGGGAGCACATGAGAATAGGCTGAGTGAACTCGGCCTTTTCTCCTTGGAGCGACAGAGTATGAGAGATGACCTGATAGAGGTGTATAAGATGATGAGAGGCATTGATCGATCGTGTGGATAGTCAGAAGCTTTTTTCCCAGGGCTGAAATGGTTCCCAGAAGAGGACAAAGGTTTAAGGTGCTGGGGAGTAGGTACAGAGGAGATGTCAGGGGTAAGTTTTTTTACTCAGAGTGTGGTGAGTGCGTAGAATGGGCTACAGGCAACGGTGGTGGAGGCAGATACGACAGGGTCTTTTAAGAGCTTAGAAAAATAGAGGGCTGTAGGTAAGCCTAGTAATTTCTAAGGTAGGGACGTGTTCGGCACAACTTTGTAGGCCGAAGGGCCTGTATTGTGCTGTAGGTTTTCTATGTTTCTAAGGAGAAGTATACAGAAGGGTATGGATAACATCTACCTTGGTTTGAGGTCTTGATAACTAATCACTTCTCAACTGGTCAACCACTTTGTTTGATGATAGAAATGCCTTAGGTGATCTGAGAAATAACAAGACCCAGATTGACCATTCTCATACTGCCACCTTTACTCCAACTTGGTCCACATTGCTGTGAGTGATCTAACTTCTAGAAACATAAGGTTGAAGTTTGAGCAGAGATGGGAACTTTAAGTTCTGAAAGGTACGAATGAAGCAGACTGTCATAGCCCCTTGCAAAACAGGGAATAAATTTCCAGTGACATTGACCTCTCCCAACTCAGGACTTCAAGTCCAGGCAGCATCTTTGAAAATCTCTTCTGCACTCTTTCCCCCTTGACAATATCTTTCCCATCACAGGTGACCAAAACTGTATATAATATTCCAAGTGCAGCCTCACCGATATCTTACATAATTGTATCAAAATGTCCCTACTCCTAAATTAAATGCCCTTAATGATGGAGGTCATCGTGCTAAGTGCCTTCTTTACTATTCTTCAGAAAATAGACTAATGTTGATACTGGGGAAAAAAATTCAAAAATTTGAAGTGCAAAGAGAATTTGGAGTCCTCATGCAGGATTCCCTAAAGGTTAACACGTAAATTAAGTCAGCGGTAAGGAAGGCAAATGCAATTGCAGAATGGGCAAAAAAGTGACAGATGGAATACAGTGTTGGGAAATACATGATCATGCATTTTGGTAAAAGAAACAATAGTGCAGACTAAATGGGGAGAAGATTCAAACACCAGAGATGCAGAAGGACTTGGGAGTCCTCATGCAAGACACCCAGAAGGTTAAATTTACAGGCTGAATCTGTGGTAAAGAAGGCAAATGCAATGTTGGCATTTATTTCAAGGGGAGTGCAACATAAAAGCAGGGAGATAATGCTGACACTAGTCAGGCCACACTTGGTGTATTGTCAACAGTTTTGGGCTCCAAGTGTTGTCACTGGAGAGAGTCCAGAGGAGTATCACGAGGATGATTCTTGGAATGAAGGGGTTTACATATGAAGAGCATCTGGCAGCTTCGGGCCTCTACTCACTGGAATTTAGAAGAATGCAGAATGCGTGGGAATCTCATTGAAACCTAACAAATGTTGAAAGGACTAGATAGGGTGGATGTGGAGAGGATGTTTCCTGTGGTGAGTTTATCCAGAACTAGAGGGCACAGCCTTAAAACTGAGGGGTGATCCTTTAGATCAGTGGTAAGGAGGAATTTTTTTTAGCCAGAGAGTAGTAAATCTGTGAAATGCTCTGTAACAGACTGTGGTGGCAGCCAAGTCCATGGGTATATTCATGGTGGAAGTTGATTGCTTCCTGATCGATCAGGGCATCAGAGGATATGGTGAGGAGGAAGGTGGGTGTATAGTGTTGAGTGGGATCTGTGATCAACCATGATGGATTGTCGCAGAAGAACTGATGGGCTGAATAGCTTAATTCTGCTCTTATGTCTAATACTGTAATGTTAGCATTCATTTTGAAAGGAATAGAATATAAAAGAAGGGAACTAATGCTGAGGTTTTATAAAGCATTGATCAGACTGCAGATGAAGTGAGCATTTTTGAACCCCTTATCTAAGAAGAGATATATTGGCATTGGAGAGAGTCCAGAAGAGGTTCATGTGAATGATCTTGTGAAAAGGTTAATGCTTGAGTGTTTGATGCCTCTGTGCCTGTACTCGCTGGAGTTTAAAAGAATGAGATGGTATCTCATTGAAACCCACTGAATATTAAAAGGCTTTGATAGAGTGGTTGTGGAGAGGATGTTTCTTGTAGGGGGAGCATCTAGGACCAGAGGGCATAATCTCAGAATAGAGGGACATCCCTTTAGAGCAGAGATAAGGAGGAATTTCTTTAGCTACAGTGAGATGAATCCATGGAATTCATTGCCACAAATGGCTGTGGAGGCGAAGTCAATGTTCATATTTTATATGAAGGTTGATAGGTTCTTGACTAGTCAAGATGTTATGTTAGGTAAAATAAATCAGTCATGATGAAATGGCAGAGCAGAATCTATATGTTAAATGGCCTAATTCTGCTTAATGCCCAACTCTGCAGCCAATTTTAGTGAATTCTGCACTTGCACTCCCAGATCCCTCTTTTCTACAACACTTGTCAGTGTCCTGCCATTCAATATTCAAATCCAATCCTAGTTTGACTGTCCAAACTACCGTTTGCACATCACCTTATATTTTTCTAAGATGAAATTCATTTGCCATTCCTGAGCCCACCTCCCAAACTGATATCTTTGTACCTTCATCACCATTGACGGGACTCCTAGTTTAATATCATCAGTAACATTTACCTCCAAATCATTTACATAAATAATGAATAACAGAGGTCCCAATACTCACCCTGGGACATCCTACCAGTCATGTCACAGGCCTTCATTTGGAGAATTGACCTTCAACCATCATCTGTTTCTTATTACCGAGCTAATTCTGAATCCACATCACTAGTTCTCCCTGAATCCCATGTAACTTAACCTTCCAGATTAGCCTGTCATGTGGGACCTTGTCAAAGGCCTTTCTGAAGTACATATAGACAACATTCATTACCCTGGCTTAATATGTGCTTTAGCTAGCTCTTCAAAAACTCCAAAAGATTCATAGACATGACCTCCCACACACCAAAAGCACACTAATGATTGATCAGACATTGACTATCCGAGCTCATGTGCAAACTTGGCTTGTTAGCCACATAACTCAGCGGTGAGAAGGCCACCTTTCTTAAACAACATATCTCTCAGACACGAGGAATTCTGCAGATGCTGGAAATTCAAGCAACACACATCAAAGTTGCTGGTGAACACAGCAGGCCAGGCTTCTGCAGATGCTGGAAATTCAAGCAACACACGTCAAAGTTACTGGTGAACGCAGCAGGCCAGGCTTCTGCAGAAGCAGGAAATTCAAGCAACACACATCAAAGTTGCTGGTGAATGCTTCTGCAGATGCTGGAAACTCAAGCTTCGTCAGGTCCTGATGAAGGGTCTCAGTTCAAAACATCAACTGTACCTCTTCCTAGAGATGCTGCCTGGCCTGCTGCATTCACCAGCAACTTTGATGTGTGTTATCTAAGCTCAGTATGATTTGGGATCATCCAAAGCGGAAAGTTGGGATGTCTTAATTAACAGAACCCCATGGAACATGAGGGGAATACGCATAGTGCTTGCAAGTTGGAGATGACAGATAACTGGGTTGACACGTCGCAGGATTTTGAACAGAACATTACAATGAGGAGCCAATTTTCATGATTCAGCCCACATGGGGAGACTCTAATTGAGAACCAGGCCCACTGACTGGGACAAAATGCTGGTCCCTGTCTTCTCCAGTAGTCTTCTTGTTGCCAGGAATTGACCAATAGCATTTCTCTCACCTTAACACATTTCTGGCAACATCTCAAGATCAGTTGGTCTGCTGATGGAACCCTCCACCTCCACCTGTTGTTCAGGGAACAGCGGAGGATGGTATACGAGTTGACATACAACAGGGTAGACGAACGCTGAAGTGTGTTGTGTGCAAGCTCCTCCCAGATCAGGTTGTCACTCCAGGTGGTAGGGTTCCCTGAGGATAGACATCAGTGTGTTCTTTCCAGGTCCTGGTTGAACCTCTTTATTTGCCCACTGGTCTGTGGATGGAACACAGATGACAGACTGGCAGAGTCCCCAATGAGCTCGCAAAGGCCTTCCAAAACCTAGAGGCAAACTGGGGGCCATGATTGGAGATGATGTCCTGGGGAAACTGAGTCCTGAAGACATGCTGCAACATGAGGCTGGTGGTCTCTGAAGCTGATGGTAGTTTGGGAAGGGGTATGAGGAGGAAGGCCTCAAAGAATTGGTCTATGACCACCATGATTACTGTATTACCCTGAGGGCCAGTAACAAAGTCCATCAAAATGTGGGACCAAGGGTGAGTAGAAATGGAGAGAGGTTGAAGCAGTCCTTGAGGCTGTGCTCAGGATTCTTTATTTTGTGTCCAGACATCACATGCTAAGACAGATCCTCAGACATCTTTGGCCATGCTTGACCACCAGTAAAATCTCTTGACAAACTCTAGGGTATGAGACATTCCTGGATCAGAATCAGAATCAATTTTAATATCACCAGCATGTGTCGGGAAATTTGTTAACTTAGCAGCAGTTCAATGTAATGCATAATATAGAAGAAAAAAAATAAAGAAATAAATTACAGAGTAAGTATATTGAATAGATCAAAAATAGTGCAAAAACAGAAAAATATATATTAAAAAGTGAGGAAGTGTTCACAGGTTCAATGTCCATTTTGGAATCAGATGGCAGAGGGAAAGAAGCTGTTTCTAAGTTGCTGAGTGTGTGACTTCAGGCTTCTGTACCTCTTACCCAATGGTAACAATGAAAAAAAGGCATGCCGTGGGTCCTGGGGGTCCTTAACAATGGATGCTGCCTTGAAGATGACCTGGGTACTTTGTAGACTAGAACTCAAGATGGAGTTGACTAAATTTACGACCCTCTGCAGCTTCTTTTGGTCCTGTGCAGTAGCACCCTACCCCCCATACCAGACAGTGATGCAGCCTGTCAGAATGCTCTACGTGGTACATCTATAGAAGTTTTTGAGTGTTTTTTGTTGACATACCAAATATCTTCAAACTCCTGCTGTCTTGCTGTCTGTATAGCTGCATCAATATGTTGGGGCCAGGTTAGGTCCTCAAAGATCTTGACAGCCAGGAACTTGAAACTGCTCCCTCTATGAAGATTGGTATGTGTTCCTTCCTGAAGTCCACAATCAACTCTTTCATCTTACTGACATTGAGTGCAGGGCTGTCGTTGCAACAGCAACAGTTCATATATCTTGATCCAGTATGCCCTCTCTTCTCCATCTGAGACTCTACCAACAATGGATGCCAATAATAGCTTCTACCAACAATGGATGCCAATAATAGCTTCTACCAACAATGGATGCCCACCTAGGTTCGAAGCATGTCCCCATTTGAGCACTTACAAATCATCAGGTTTGGAATCAAAGATACATATGGGAGGACCATTATACGGGTCTGCCCCATATTGCCCTTGAGCTCGGCAGATTATCAAATCTATGTTCCAGCGGATGGGCACCACCATTCTGGCGCTGAGAATACTTGAAGGGTTCTTTTCCCCATTAGATGCTTTGAACTGTTGAGAGATTGCGTCTCCTTTTTGACTTTTTGAAACCTGGACAGTAAGTTATAAGGAATAAAGAATAGGGACCAACGTGCTTGCCTGGAATTCAGCCTCTTCATATCCTAGATGTAGGCTAGGTTTTTGTGGTCATTTCACACTACAGATGAATATGATCAAACCTGATCATTTGTAATTACTTAAATGGGGACATGCTTCAAACCTAGGTGGGCATCCATTGTTGGTAGAATCTATTGTTGGTATCCGTTGTTGGTAGAATCTCAGATGAAGACGAAAGGGCGTACAGGAGCAAGATATACCAACTGTTGCAACAACTAATGTTGTTGCAACGACAGCCCTGCACTCAATGTCAGTAAGATGAAATATCCAAACGTTGCCTCCACTCCTCCAGTGCCAGCTTAACAGCCAGCAAATCCCGATTCCTGATGTCATAGTTTGTCTCACCAGGAGAAAGACAAAGAAACATAGAGAACCTATGTCTTGTGTAGAAGGCACAGGAATGCAGTTTTGGGATCCAAAGCAGTTCATTAAAACAAGATGGTCCCTACTCCCATGTCTGATGCATCGAACTCCACCATGAAAGGTAAGTCTGTGTCCAGTGGAACTGGGATAGGTGCAGATTTGAACCTCTGTTTTAACTCTGCCAAAGCTGCCTCGGCGTCCTAGATTCCATCAGAGGCCTAATAGATTTCTTTGTGAAGTTGCTAAGCAGTGCCTCACTGAACAGAATTTGTGGATGAACCATTTGTAAAAGTTGGCAAAACCTAGAAATTGCAGGAGTTGTTTCATGGAGGTGGTTTACAGCCAATTCCACATATCTGAGGCCTTACTGTAATCGATTTGTTGGTTGCCAATAGATATAACAAACTCGAGGAAGGAGAATATTATTACATGGGATTTGTGGTTCTTGAGTTTGACAAATCATTGATTCTTTAGAAGATGTCGTAGAAGCTCTTGAACGTGTTGGACATGTTCTTGAGTCACCTGGGAGAAAGTAAGGAAATCTGATAGGTCAACGACAACTAAGTGATGTAGTGTCTCCCAGAGCACATCATTGATGAAGGCTTGAAATACTGATGGGGCATTTGTCAACCCAAAAGGCATGACCTGGTATTCGTAGTGGCCCAAAGAGGTGTTGAATGCTGTTTTTCATTCATCTCCCTCACGAATGTAGATTAGGTTGTAGGCTCTACCGAGGTCCAATTTGGAAAATATTGTAGCTCCCTAGAGAATCTCAAAGGCAATGTTCATGTTTTAACAGTGATTTTGTTTATTCCCCTATAGTCTATGCAGGGCCTGTGACCACTATCCTTCTTGGTGACAAAGAAAAACCCGACCCCAGTGGAAGATTTAGACGGTTGAAAAACCTACATGCCAGAGCTTCTTGGATGTAGTCCTCCATGGCTTTTCTCTCTGGAGGCAATAAAGAGTAGAGCCGATCCGAAGGAGGGCAATACCCAGTACCCTGTAGCAGATCGATGGCGTGGTCATGGTAAGGTGGTAGAGTGGCGGCCTGTTTCTTGCTGAAGACCTCCTGCAGGTTTGCATGTTCTGGAGGTACTCTAGACAAATCAGATGAACCGAGATTAGAAGTGGAAAGTTCAACAGGTAATTCAGCAGGCATGTTAGAAGTAGTCTCAGAAGTTGTTTCGGAAGTAAACCCAGGAGGTATTTCAATAGGTAACTTGGAAGGTGTCTTATGTTGCTTTTGGAGGCATTTCTTTTAGCTCTGGTTTGACCAGTGTAGAATGATGACAGTCGTCCAATTGACTCTCAGGTTGTTCAAAGGTTCAGAGATTCAAAGTACATTTATTATCAAAGTATGAATGCAGTATACAATCCTGAAATTCATTTTCCCCACAGACAGTCACAAAGCAAAGTCCCATGGAACCAATCCATTCAAAAAAAACACCAAACATCAAACGCTGCTCCAACCCATGTGCAAAAAAAATCACTCAAATAGCATAAAAAAAGAGCAACAAAACACAAAATCAAAAGGCATATTTCAGTACTGTTCTGCTCATTGTTCACTATCTGCAGGGTGCTCCAATTCAAAAATCGCCCAAAAGTAGTACTAAAAAAGAGTGACAAAAACTAGAACTAGAAACTAGAACACATCATAAAAATAAATTATAGTCCAAATCTACAATCTGTGTTGATTAAACTTTGCTCTGGGATCATCTGCTGGAGGAGATGCTGCAAATGGACCCTTGGTATAACCATATAACAATTACAGCATGGAAACAGGCCTTCTAGGCCCTTCTAGTCCGTGCCGAACATCTAGTCCTATCTACCTGCACTCAGCCCATAACCCTCCATTCCTATTCTGTCCATATTTTTTTTTAAATGACAAAATCGAACCTGCCTTTACCACTTCCACTGGAAGCTCGTTCCACACAGGTCTGAGTAAAGAAGTTCCCCCTCGTGTTACCCCTAAACTTTTGCCCCTTAACTCTCAACTCATGACCTCTTGTTTGAATCTCCCCTACTCTCAATGCAAAAAGACTGTCCACATCAACTCTATCTATCCCCCTCATAATTTTGAATACCTCTATCAAGTCCCCCCTCAACCTTCTACGCTCCAAAGTTTTGGTATGACCCTTTTAAATGTATCGCACTTGCCAACTGTTCCTTTGCAGTTAACTCAGTCAACCCAAGCTAGATCCTGTCTAATATCCTCCATTTTAAGAACTTAACCTGAAGAACTGTTCGCTCTGTTCCCATGATTATTATAAAACTAATAGAATTGTGATCGCTGGACCAGAAATGGTGCCAACAGCCATCTCAATTACCTGGCCTCCTCATTCCCTAACAGGATGTCTAGTATTCCTCCTTCCACACATTACATACATATATATAAATTTATCTTCTTTTGCATATTGGTTGTCTGTCAGCCTTTGTTTATGTCTAGTTCTTCAAAAATTCAATTGTATTTCTTTATTTTCCCATAGTTGCCTGCAAGAAAATAAATCTCAATGCAGTATATGGTAACATATACATACTTAGATAACTAATTATGATCGTAAATGACTTTGACATGGGTTGTGATTGGTTTTATGTGAAACCAAAGCCACCACATAGACCACGCAGCCAATTGACATGTGTCTGTGTGGTTAAGGTCCATGTGACTGCATGTGAAGTCCAAATTTCTTCCATACTTGCATCAGATTGAAGCTGGCAATCTGCTTGGAGAACAGCTGTAACCCTTCAGTTTAGAGCTGAGTTATTTTCTGATTGAGTGTGACTCCAAACAGTTCTGCTTTGAAAGCTTTATATATGTTCTATTTTGAGAGACAGGAAATGTGACATGATTGGCCGTTCCAGGCAATACACAAAATGAAACTTTTGCTGTGAAACCCTACAGATTGGTTTGAGACGGAAATGAAAACAGTAATAACAAATGACTTTACTTAATCTGATCCTTTTGTATCTTCAGAATAACAACACATGCATTTATGTAGCACTTCTAACATACAGAAACATTTCAAAGTCACAACAGAAACATAGAAACACAGAAAACCCTACAGATTACAGATCCTTAGACCCACAATGCTGTGCCAAACATGTACTTACTTTAGAAATTACCTAGGGTTACCCATGGCCCACTATTTTTCTAAGCTCCATGTACCTATCCAGAAGTCTCTTAAAAGACCCTATTGTATCTGCCTCTATCACAGTCACCAGCAGCCCATTCCATGCACTCACCTCTCTCTGCGTAATAAACTTACCACTGACATCCCGTCTGGAACTCTTTATGGTCTAAAGTTGTTGATCACAACTATTAGGAAAAAGGATAAAGAAGTTTTGCTTAAGAAACACATCAGAGTAATAGACTCATAGGAAAGTACAGCAGAAGCAGGCCTTTTGGCTCATGTAGTCCATACCAAACCATGTAGACTGCCTACTCCCATTGATAGTGGAGGATGAGGCTTTTCATTCTAGGACGAGGGAGATGTCTTCCTTTTTTAAAGAAAGGGGCTTCCCTTCCTCCACTATCAACTCTGCTCTTAAATGCACCTCCCCCATTTCACGCACATCTGCTCTCACTCCATCCTTCCGCCACCCCACTAGGAATAGGGTTCCCCTGGTCCTCACCTACCACTCCACCAGCCTCCAGGTCCAACATATTATTCTCCGTAACTTCCACCACCTCCAACGGGATCCCACCACTAAGCACATCTTTCCCTCCCCCCTGTCTCTCTGCTTTCTGCAGGGGTCGCTCCCTATGCGACTCCCTTGTCCATTCGTCCCCCCCATCTCTCCCCACTGATCTCCCTCCTGGCACTTATCCGTGTAAGCGGAACAAGTGCTACACATGCCCTTACACTTCCTCCCTTACCACCATTCAGGGCCCCAAACAGTCCTTCCAGGTGAGGCGACACTTCACCTGTGAGCCGGCTGGGGTGATATACTGCATCCGGTGCTCCCGATGTGGCCTTTTATATATTGGCGAGACCCGACGCAGACTGGGAGACCGCTTTGCTGAACACCTACGCTCTGTCCACCAGAGAAAGCAGGATCTCCCAGTGGCCACACATTTTAATTCCACATCCCATTCCCATTCTGACATGTCTATTCATGGCCTCCTCTACTGTAAAGATGAAGCCACATTCAGGTTGGAGGAACAACACCTCATATTCCGTCTGGGTAGCCTCCAACCTGATGGCATGAACATCGACTTCTCTAACTTCCGCTAATGCCCCACCTCCCCCTCGTACCCTATCTGTTATTTATTTTTATACACACATTCTTTCTCTCACTCTCCTTTTTCTCCCTCTGTCCCTCTGAATATACCCCTTGCCCATCCTTTGGGTCCCCCCCCCCCGCCTTTCTTCCTGTCCCATGATCCGCTCGTATCCCTTTTGCCAATCACCTGTCCAGCTCTTGGCTCCATCCCTCCCCCTCCTGTCTTCTCCTATCATTTTGGATCTCCCCCTCCCCCTCCAACTTTCAAATCTCTTACTCACTCTTCCTTCAGTTAGTCCTGACGAAGGGTCTCGGCCTGAAATGTCGACTGTGCCTCTTCCTAGAGATGCTGCCTGGCCTGCTGCGTTCACCAGCAACTTTTATGTGTGTTGCTTGAATTTCCAGCATCTGCAGAATTCCTGTTGTTTGCGTAGATAAATCCCTAGGACCTGATAGGGTATTCCCTCGGATCTTGAAGGAGACTAGTGTTGAAATTGCAGAGGCCCTGGCAGATATATTTAAAATGTTGGTATCTACGGGTGAGGTGCCGGAGGAGTGGAGGATAGCTCATCTTGTTCCGTTGTTTAAAAAAGGCTCTAAAAATAATCTGGGAAATTATAGGCTGGTAAATTTGACGTCGGTAGTAGGTAAATTATTGGAAGGAATACTAAGAGATAAGATCTACATGTATTTGGATAGACAGGAACTGATTAGGGAGAGACAACATGGCTTTGTGCGTGGTAGGTCATGTTTGACAAATCTATTACAGTTTTTCGAGGAGGTTACCAGGAGAGTGGATAAAACGAAGGCAGTGGATGTTGTCTACATCAGGAGTCTCCAACCTTTTTTGGCCAGCGGACTGGTTTAATATTGACAATATTCTTGCGGACCGGCCAACCGCGGTGAGGGGGTGTTCGAGTAGGGTTAAACTCACCTCAACATGTCTTTTACAATTAGGGTTGCCAACTTTCTCACTCCCAAATAAGGGACAAAAGTAGCAGTCAAATCCCGGCAACACACATCAAAGTTGCCGGTGAAGGGTCTCGGCCTGAAACGTTGATTGCACCTCTTCCTACAGATGCTGCCTGGCCTGCTGCGTTCACCAGCAACTTTGATGTGTGTTGCTTGAATTTCCAGCATCTGCAGAATTCCTGTTGTTTGAGTCAAATCCTGGGACACTTTACCCCAGGAAACATTACCATGACCATGAAGCCTTGCGCGGGCACTTGTGTGCTCATGCGTGACGTGCGCATGCGCGTAGGTGCCGGATTTTTTCCCCCACAAATCGCTTTTGCCTTCATTTTCCCGACTACACTGTACATACATTATTTCTACTTTATATAGGCCGTGTATTTATCATATCATTCCTGCTTTTACTATATGTTAGTGTTATTTATTTTCGGTTTGATGTGTTATTTGGTATGATTTGTTAGGTTATTTTTTGGGTCTGGGAACGCTCAAAAATTTTTCCCATATAAATTAATGGTAATTGCTTCTTCGCTTCACGCCATTTTGGCACAAAAGGTTTCATAGGAACGCTCTACCTTAGCGGGGGAAATATGGGTCAAACCAATTTAGCCCAATATACGGGATGTCCCAGTAAATATGGGACAGTTGGCAACCCTATGTTCAAGTTCAACAGTTTGTGACAGGGAATGAGGAAAGGTGCAGCTGACTCACATCGTTTCTTCAAGGCCCGGTAGCAAATGCTGGTCTACGTGGACTTCAGTATGGTCTTTGACAAGGTCCCCCATGGAAGGTTAGTTCGGAAGATTCAGTCACTAGGAATACATAGGCAGTAAATTAGATTAGACATTGGTAAAGTGGAAGAAGCCACAGAGTGGTAGTGGAGGATTGCTTCTCTGAGTGGAGGCCTGTGACTAGTGGTGTGCCACAGGGATCAGTGCTGGGTCCCTTGTTATTTGTCATCTATATCATTGATCTGGTTGATAATGTGATAAGTTGGATCAGCAAATTTGCTAATGATACAAACACTGGAGTTGCAGTAGACAGTGAGGAAGGCTTTCAAAGCTTGCAGAGGGATTTGGATCAGCTGGAAAAATGAGCTGAAAAATGGCAGATGGAGTTAAATACAGTCAAATGTGAGGTATTGCATTTTGGAAGGACAAACCAAGGTAGAACATACAGGGTAAATGGTAGGGCACTGAGGAGTGCAGTAGAACAGAGGGATCTGGGAATACAGATACAAAATTCCCTAAAAGTGGCGTCACAGGTAGATAGGGTCGTAAAGAGAGCTTTTGGTACATTGGCCTTTATTAATCAAAGTATTGAGTATAAGAGTTGGAATGTTATGGAGAGGTTGTATAAGACGCTGGTGAGGCTGAATTTGGAATATTATGTGCAGTTTTGGTCACCAAATTACAGGAAGGGTATAAATAAGATTGAAAGAGTGCAGAGAAGGTTTACAAGGATGTTGCCAGGACTTGAGAAACTCAGTTACAGAGAAAGGTTGAACAGGTTAGGACTTTATTCCCTGGAAAGTAGAAGAATGAGGGGAGATTTGATAGAGGTATATAAAATTATGATGGGTATAGATAGAGTGAATGTAAGCACGCTTTTTCCCATGAAGCTAGGGGAGGAAAAAACCAGAGGATATGGGTTAAGGGTGAAGGGGGAAAAGTTTAAAGGGAACATTGGGGGGCTTCTTCACACACAGAGCAGTGGGAGTGTGTGAATGAGCTGCCAGATGAAGTGGTAAATGCAGGCTCACTTTTAACATTTAAGAAAAACTTGGACAGGTACATGGATGAGAGGTGTATGGAAGGACATGGTCCAGGTGCAGGTCAGTGGGACGAGGCAGAAAAATGGTTTGGCACAGCCAAGAAGGTCTTACAGACATATGGAGACATTTCAGGTCAATAAGTGTTTCTTTGTTTGCAATCAACCCCAGTCTGACGCTCCAAGAACACCATTAATCTGAGCTGCATTTTAAAATCAGTCTATGATCCACATTCAGATCTGAAGACTGATTGCTGCTGAAATTAATATTTGCTATATTCCATTACTCCAAAAACCATCCTAATATGGCTAAAGAAATTCCTCCTCATCTCTGTTCTAAGAGGACCCTCAATTCTGAGGCTGTACCCTCTGGTCATAAACTCACCCATTATAAGAAACGTCCTCTTCACATCCACTCTGTTGAGACTTTTCAACATTCAATAGGTTTCAATAAGGTTCCCCCCTCATTCTTCTATTTTCCAACTAGTTCAGGCACAGAGCCATCAAACATACATTAACCTTTTCATTTCCAGAATCATTCTGCTGAGCCCCTCAGAAGCATCTCCAATGTTAGCATATCCTTTCTTAAATAAGAGGCCCAAAAGCTGCTCACAATACTTTAAGAGAGGATTGACAACCATCTTATAAAGCTTCAGCATTACATTCTTGCTTTTATATTTTCTCCAAACATACCTTCGCTCATTACGGCCAAAAAGTTCCATTTCAACTTCGTCAGTCCGCAGGACTTGTCTCTGATGCTGAATTTTGTGGTGAGGATGCAGGAAAAGTTTTCTTCTGATGACTTTTCTATAAAGGTCATATTTGTGCAGGTGTTGCTGCACAGTAGAACAGTGCACCACCACTCCAGAGTCTGCTAAGTCTTCCTGAAGGTATTTTGCAGTCAAATGGGGGTTTTGATTTGCCTTTCTAGCAATCTTATGTGCAGTTCTCTCGGAAAGTTTTCTTGGTCTTCCAGACCTCAACTTGACCTCCACCATTCCTGTTAACTGCCATTTTTTAATTACATTACGAACTGAGGAAACGTCTACCTGAAAACGTTTTGCTATCTTCTTATAGTCTTCTCCTGCTTTGTGGGCATCATTTATTTTAATTTTCAGAGTGCTAGGCAGCTGCTTAGAGGAACCCATGGCTGCTGATTATTGGGACAAGGTTTGAGGAGTCAGGGTATTTATAAAGCTTTGAAATTTGCATCACCTGGCCTTTCCTAATGATGACTGTGAACAAGCCATAGCCCTAACAAGCTAATTAAGGTCTGAGACCTTGGTAAAAGTTATCTGAGAGCTCAAATCTCTTGGGGTTCCCAATCTTTTGCATAGTGTTCCTTTCCTTATTTCACACTAAAATTGTACAAAACAAAAATAATACAATGCTTAAAATGTTGAAACAAATGTTTCATCTTTAACTTTATGACTTTTGGAGATCAGTTCATCTTCTACTCACTTAATTATTCACAGTAACAGAAATTTTGACTAGGGGTGCCCAAACCTTTGCATTCCACTGTAATAAGAACATAAGAAATAGGAGGAGGAGTAGGCCATCCGGCCCATCAAGCCTGCCCTGCCATTCAATAAGATCATGGCTGTATTCCATCTCGTCATCCTTAACAATTAACTCTAACATCTTCCCAACCACTGAGGTCAGGCTAAATGGTCTATAATTTCCTTTCTGCTGCTTTCCTCCTTTCTTAAAGAGTGGAGTGGCATTTGCAATTTTCCAGTCCTCTGGCACCATGCCAGATGATTGGAAAATGATTTATTTAAATTATCTTTCAATGATTTTTGAAAGGTAAGTTCTAATGCCACTTTTACAATCTCTAACACTGCCTCTCTAAGAACCCTAGGGTGCAGTTTATCTGGTCCAGGTAACTTATGTACCTTTAGATCTTTCAGCTTTTTGAGAACCTTCTCTCTTGTAACTCTAATTGCACCTACTTCTCTTCCTTCACACACTACAACGTCAGGCATACTGCTAGTGTCTTCCACAGTGAAGGCTGATGCAAAATACTTATTTAGTTCACCAGCCATCTCCTTGTCCCCCATTATTATTTCTCCTGCTTCATTTTCTGGCAGTCCTATGTCCACTCTCATTTCTTTTATTTTTAATATACTCGAAAAAACTTTTACTATTCATTTTGATACTATTTGTGAGCTTGCTTTCATATTTTATCTTTTCCCTTCTAATGATTTTTTAGTTTCTCTCTATAGGTTTTTAAAAACTTCTCAATCCTTTATCCTGCTACTAATTTTTGCCTTGCTTTATGCCCTTTCTTTTGCTTTTACAATAGTTTTGACTTCCCTTGTCAGTCATACTATTTTATCACTTGAGTATTTCTTCATTTTTGGAATGTGCTCTGCACTTTCCTCATTTTAACACTTGCAGTTTTTAACTCCACCCACAAAGACTCAATATTCTCTGACCCTGTGTCACATTTTTCTAAAGATATAATTCCATCTCTTATTAACAGAGCCACACCACCGCCTATGCCTTCCTGCCTGTCTTTTCAATACAAGGTATATTAGATTATATTAGATTAGATTAGATTAGATTATGAGGACATGCAGTCCTCTTTTATTGTTGTTTAGTAATGCATGCATTAAGAAATGATACAATGTTTTTCCAGAATGATATCACAGAAACACAAGATAAACCGACTGAAAACTGACAAAAACCACATAATTATAGTATATAGTTACAACAGTGCAAAACAATACTGTAATTTGATGAAGAACAGACCATAGACATGGTAAAAAAAAGTCTCAAAGTCTCTCGAAAGTCCCATCATTTCACGCAGACGGTAGAAGGAAGAATAAAAACCCTTCCTGCCATGAGCTTCCAGTGCCGCAAACTTGCTGATGCAGCATCTTGGAAGCACCCGACCACAGCCAACTCTTGAGTCTGTCCGAAAACTTCGAGCCTCCGACCAGCCCTCCGACACCGAGCATCGAGCACCATCTCTGCCGAGTGCTTCGGCTCCGGCCCCGGCAACAGGCAACAGGCAATAGGCAAAGCCGAGGATTTGGGGCCTTCCCCTCCGAAGATTCTCGATTGCACATTAGCAGCGGCAGCTAAGCAGGCATTTCAGAAGTTTCTCCAGGTGTTACCCCCTGCTTTTCACGTCCGTCTCCATCAAATCAGGATTGTGCACAGCCCCTAGTTAACACATACAATATCATTTTGGAGCGGCCGCGCGCGCTGCGTCAAGCCGCCATCATCTCCTCTCCCTCCTTTGATATATCCTTTGACCTTTGAGCTCCCAACCATGGCCTTCTTTCATTCATGGCTCAGTGATGCTCACAATGTACAACTGACCAATCTCTAATTGCACCATGTATTCGACCAATTTATTCCGAATGCGATGCGTATTTAAATACAGCACCTTCAGTTCTGCATTCTTTGCCCTTTTGTATTTTGCCGCTGTGATACAATTTAACTCTTTAATCTGTCTGCATTTGTACCCAACGATTGGCTTGTCTTTCCTTACATTCATGTTATATCCATCATCTTCCTGAGCTCTACCATACTGGATCCCATCCACCTGCCATATTATGTTAAACGATTCCCAACAGCTCTATTAAATCTACCCGCAAGAATATTGGCCCCCCTCAGATTCAAGTGCAGCCTTTCCCTTTGTACAGGTCCCACCTGCCTCAGAAGAGGTCCCAAGTCTTCAGAAATCTGAATCCCTGACCCCAGCTCCAATCCTTCAGCCACATATTTATCTGCCGCCTCATTCTATTCCTATTCTCACTGTCATGTGACAAAGGCAGCAATCCCGAGATTGCTACTCTTGAGGTCTTGTTTCTTAGCTTCGTTCCTCCCTCCCTATATTCTTTTATTCAGGACCTCCTCTGTCGTTGGTACTAATACATACCACGACTTCTAGTCGCTCACCCTCCGTTTCAGGAATATGAGGTCCTGCTAGCATGCAAGTGAAGGAGAATTCCAAGAGATTCTACAGGTATATGAAGAGAAAGAGGGAGGATAACAAGGCTCAAGATAGGTCTAGTTGAAAATCAGCAAGGTTATCTATTCTTAAATGGAGTTTGTGCATCAGTATGTACTTGGGAGACAGACACTGAGTTTTAGAACTGAGGCATAACAGGATTTATGTCATGGATCATATACTGATTAGAGAGGAAAATATACTTCAGATTCATATTCAGATGTATCATATGTACATTGAAACAACCAACAAGGATGTGCCATGGGCACTCGCAAGGGTCACCACATATTTTGGTGTCAAAATAGCAACCCTACTTTGCTAGGCAGACCAACATGGAATACAATAAAACGGAACACAGCAAGCAACAAAAGAACCACCGCCCCCTTACACTCTCCCTCCCTCCCCCCACACACACATGAACAGTTTATCAACTTCAGGACAGGCCTCCAATCCTCCATGTCTCCAGGCTTCAGCCATCAAGCTAGGGTCTGACAAGATGTTGCCTTGGACCCTGTGGGAGGCTAGTGCACAAAATGCAGGAACCTGGGCAGAGGTAGTTAAATTGTCCTTAGCCATGGGTGAACTGGAGAATAGTTATTTTTTCATGAAAGCTCTAAGAATAAACCTGGAAATTATAAGCTAGTGAGCCTGATTTCAATAGTGCATAAATTATGGGATGGTATTCTAAAGGACTGCATATATAAGTATTTGGATAGACTGATAGAAACATAGAAGACCTACAGCACAATACAGGCCCTTCAGCCCACAAAACTGTGACAAACATGTCCTTACCTAAGAAATTACCTAGGATTACCCATAGCCCTCTATTTCTCTGAGCTCCACATACCCGTCCAGGAGTCTCTTAAACGACCATCTACATGACTATCCACATGATCAATGCCTCTCATCACCTTATACACAGATTAAGGTCAGTCAACATGGCGTTGTGTGTGGGAGGTTATGACTACCTGCAAGAAGTGCATATGGCTGCAGCTCCTTACAGATTATGTTAAGCAGCTGGTGCTGGAGCTGGATGCACTCCAAATCACATGGGAGGCTGAGAATTGATTTGCAGAAGTTACAAGGAGGTAGTCACTCTGAGGTTGTAGGAGGGAGATTGTTAGGGAAAGGAAAGGTTGTTGAGAAAAATACTGTAGATCTACAAAAAGCCCCAAGCAGCATTTTCTTTTTTCGATATTGAGAGCACCACCTTGGATGTGCTGTCATTTATCTTTGTACCCAGACAAACATGCCCATCCTAGCATATGAGGTCAGATCTGATGGATGGTGGATGAGATCCACAGTGAGATCCAACGTCCAGGAAGGCGGTACTGCAAAACTCCATGGAGAGCAAAAGGCTGACAAGGCATAAGAGAAGTCATTGTCATCCACTTCAACCAAGGAAGACCCCAGTTTGTGATGCTTGTTTATTGCACAGAGGCTAGTAAAGTCAACCGGAAGAGTGAGCTGAAAACAATTTCTTCCTCTGCCCTTGGCCTCAATGACTCAATCTTTTTAATCTGGTTTCGTGCTTAAATCGGACAAACATCAGTTTGTTCCCACTCTCAGGGCCTGCATTCTTGAAAGTCCAGTTCATCAAATATTTAAAGCTACCACAAAACACCAGGTTGTACAGACAGTTCAAAAGCAAATTAAAGGCTGTGGATTATGGTGAATGTAGTCCAAAAAAATTATATTTAAGAGAATGGTTAGTAGTTTTGTTTGCTGCCTGTAAAGTGTTGCAGTGTCTCGCCAGCACCATCTTCACAGAGGAACAGATTTGTAGGCAGATTCCACAGCCTTTGACTCCTCCCCCTCCCCCTTAAGAATGCTACTGATCTGATCTGAGAAGGTTCTGATGCTGGTACCTGGAAAGCATGTACCATCCGAGAGTCTCATTCACATACTGAGAACCCCGAATCAATGAATCCCCGATCACTCTTCTCTTCTCTCTCCTCTTCTCTCCTCTTCTTCTCTCCTCTTCTGCCTCCTCCTCTTCTGAACCAGGCTCAGTGCCCAAGACCTGACTAGTGTGGCTTTCCCTGGTAGTTGATTCCTTCCACCCAGCAATATCTAAAATTATATACTTGTTACTGAGGGCAACAGTCACAGGGATATCATGTTCTCTTTCTCTTTCCCTCTCTTTCTTAAGTGTACGACCCCATCCCTTATACTCCTTCAGAGGTTCAGTTGTTCCCAGCTGCGTGTACAGCACTCTTTTCTGACCAGAGCCTCAATATCCCCAGATTTTTCTAATCCTGCCAGCCTTGCCCCTCACTCTAGCAGGAATACATTGGCCTCGAGCTCTCACTGAGACAGACAGCTAGTTAATGGTGGTATATGTCAGATGCTTACCTCTGGTCTGTTGGAAATAATTGTGATAGGCTGCCAGATATTACTTATTTAAATAGCAGGAATGTCTGTCCAACATAAATTAGTGTGATACTAGTGTAAACAGAAATAAGATCTGACCCGACTAGTACGTCAAGAGCAGGATGGTATTGGAAATAACAAATTAAAACCAAATGGGAAGACACAAAAGGGGAAATTCGCAACTCTGCATTTGCCAATAATGTAATAACAAAGTGAAATATCACAGTTGATGATGCTATCACAGTAATTTTCGCACATTGTGCAACTGTTCAGAACTTCTGTGTTATTTTCAAGAGATGTCATCATCATGGTAACAAGGTCATTTTCTCACATAGGGAGGCGCCTGATGACTTGACTGATATCAGAGGCTAGAAACAGCATAACTTTGAGACATCAAGTGATAAACTAAAAGTTGGATGGGAGTGGTTTTGAGGCAAAGATGAGGAGTCTGGAAGTTGAAGAATTTAATGTTCATTGAATTCTCCAACTTGCAGTAAACTGCTTCCCCCTTTCCCCCTCCTCCTAATCTACTTGGCCCCTCCTCTGACCTGCATATATAACCATATAACAATTACAGCATGGAAACAGGCCATCTCGGCCCTTCTAGTCGGTGCCGATCTCCTACTCTCACCGACCTGCACTCAGCCCATATCCCTCCATTCCTTTCCTGTCCATATATCTATCCAGTTTAACTTTAAACGACAACATCAAACCTGCCTCAACCACTTCTGCTGGAAGCTCGTTCCACACGGCTACCACTCTCTGAGTAAAGAAGTTTCCCCTCATGTTACCACTAAAATTTTGCCCTTTAACTCTCAACTCATGGCCTTTTGTTTGAATCTCCCCCATTCTCAATGGAAAAAGTCTATCCATGTCAACTCTATCTATCTCTCTCATAACTTTAAACACCTTTATCAAGTCCCCCCTCCACCTTCTACGCTCCAAAGAATAAAGACCTAACTTGCTCAACCTTTCTCTGCAACTTAGGAGATGAAATTCATGCAACATTTTAGTAAACCTCCTCTGTACTATCTCAATTTTATTGACATCTTTCCTATAATTTGGTGACCAGAACTGTACACAGTACTCCAAATTTGACCTTACTAATGCCTAATACAATTTCAACATTACATCCCAACACCTATACTCAATGCTCTGATTAATAAAGGCCAACATACCAAAAGCTTTCTTCACCAGCCTATCCACATGAGATTCCACCTTCAGGGAACTATGCACCATTATTCCTAGATCCCTCTGTTCTACAGCATTCTTCAATGCCCTACCATTTACCATGTATGTCCTATTTTGACTAGTCCTACCAAAATGTAGCCCCTCACATTTTTCAGCATTAAACTCCATCTGCCATCTTTCAGCCCACTCTTCTAACTGGCCACAACTCCACCTGTCTTAGTATCATCTGCATACTTACTAATCCAATTTACCACCCCACCATCCAGATCATTAATATATATGACAAACAACATTGGACCCAGTACAGATCCCTGAGGCACACTGCTACTCACCTTCCTCCAATCTGACAAACAGTTATCCACCACTACTCTCTGGCATCTTCCATCTAGCCACTGCTGAATCCATTTTACTACTTCGATATTAATGCCTAACGATTGAACCTTCCTAACTAACCTTCCATGTGGAACCTTGTCAAAGGCCTTACTGAAGTCCATATAGACAACATCCACCACTTTACCCTCATCAACTTTCTTAGTAATCTCATCAAAAAATTCAATAAGATTTGTCAAACATGACCTTCCACGCACAAATCCATGTTGACTGTTCCTAATCAGACCCTGTCTATCCAGATAATTATATATACCATCTCTAAGAATACTTTCCATCAATTTATCCACATGTGTGCATCTACCCATCACCCACACAACTCCTCCCATGGCTCCCAATTACACTCCCCAGCTCCCTCCCTTGGTTGCAGCTTCTTTCAGTCCTGTGCAGTAGCCCTTCCATACTAGAGAGTGATGCAGCCTGTCAGAATGCTCTCCATGGTACAACTATAGAAGTTTTTGCGTTTATTTGTTGACTTGTCAAATCTCTTCAAACTCCTAATAAAGTATAGCCACTCTCTTACCTTCTTTATGACTATATCGATATGTTGGGACCAGGTTAGATCGTCAGAGACCTTGACACCCAGGTTCTCCACTTCTGATCCCTCTATAAGGATTGGTATGTGTTCCTTCGTCTTACCCTTCCTGAAGTCCACAATCAGCTCTTTTGTCTTACTGATGTTGAGTGCCAGGTTGTTGCTGCAGCACCATTCCACTAGTTGGCATATCTCATTCCTGTACACCCTCTAATCACCACCTGAGATTCTACCAACAATGTTTGTATCATCAACAAATGTATAGATGGTACTTGAGCTATGTGTAGCCACACAGTCATGTGTATGTAGAGAGTAGAGCAGGGTCTAAGCACACACCCCTGATTGTCAGCGAGGAGGATATATTATCACCAATCCACACAGATTGTGGTCTTCCAGTTAGGAAGTCAAGGATCCAATTAACACTGCAATTAGTATAATCCTTGTTCTAGCACCTGCATTGGGCAAGTCCACTGTGTTGCTGTAACATATCCCTTCCAAAACATTGCCAAAAGCAATCCTAATGATAATCCATAATGAGATTTCTGGTGATATTTTAAGGCCTTTCACATTTCATATCATCTAGGACAGAGTGAACTTGACTATAGAGAGCAGTTATCTCCAAAGCTAACTGTATAAGTCTTCTCTAGGTTCCCATGCTGTTTTCTGTTTCCTGCTGGATCCGCTGATTCCTGTTGAACTTCAGATCCTGTCCTGGTTAAATAAAATCCAATTCAATACCAGAGCTAAACTTCCTTCATGTCAACTTCATTATTCTCACTCTATGAGCTTGAGTCATGATCAATAGATGGAAATGGAAATAGTCCTGTTTCCATTTGTGGTCTTTGCTTCTCCTAATCTGTTACTAAAAGTCAGCAAAGGAACTAAACACGCTTGTTATATAAGTCAATGCTGCTTTGTCTCCAAACAACGCACTTATTGTTGTATTTTCTGTTTAACTAATTTGTGTGTTCTTGTCTTCAGTTCTCACCTTTCTCCTCAATACCTAGATGATAGCTCA
Source organism: Mobula birostris (assembly GCF_030028105.1). Taxonomy (NCBI): domain Eukaryota; kingdom Metazoa; phylum Chordata; class Chondrichthyes; order Myliobatiformes; family Myliobatidae; genus Mobula; species Mobula birostris. The sequence continues at coordinate 31,084,467 of NC_092401.1, read as the reverse complement.
AAAAGAGGTTTTCATTGGGTTATCTGCTCAGAATTCCTATAATCTGAATTACAGGGATAGGTTGAATAGGTTAGAACTTTATTTGCTGGAGTCAGAAGGATGAGAGAAGTTCTTAGGAAGACAAAAGTATAAGGGTATAGATAGGGTGAATGCATGGAAGCTTTTTCCCCTGAGGTTGGGTGAGACAAGAAGTAGAGATCATAGGTTTAGGGTGAAAGGTGAGGTATTTAAAGGGAATCTAAGGGGGACTTCTTCACTCAGAGGGTGGTGTGAGTGTGGAATAAACTGCCAGTGGGTAGATACAGGCTCAATTGTGACATTTAAGAGATTTGGATAGGCACATAGATGAGGAGGGTATGGAGGATTATAGTCTGGGTGTAGGTAGATGGAACTAGACAAAAGTCCAAGCTGGCACAGACTAGATGGGCCAAAGGGCCTGTTACTGTGCTGTAGTTCTTTATGACTTTAATCCTTTTTTCTCAGCTGGACTTCAGACATGAACACTCCGTCATCTGCATTATTGATTGAAGTTCAGGAGCAGCCACCACCAGCATCCCTATGGTACATGTTGATAAATGCTGTGTGTTATTTGGTACAAATTTTGATATGTAGTGTACCAGTTGGAAAATACTTAAATAACAAATTAAATTGAGCCATGAAATATCCTTGGTGAGTAGGATTGGGGAGAATCCCAAGACATTTTATTTGTATATTAGGAGCAAGGGAGTAGTTAAGAAAAGGGTAAATGAAAAAAAGTTATGAAAAAATGAGAGAATATATGCGCGGATCCAGAAGTAATGGGGTATATTTGACAGAGTATTTTTCACCTATATTCACAAAGGAAAAGAAAAATGAATCATAGTAAGGTGTTGATATTTTATGGCATGTTAATATGAAGGAGGAGGATATGTTCCATGTGTGATCACTCGATTCAAATATGATAAGGTGATACGTATTGGTGGATCCTCAGGTGGATGCAGAGGCAACCTTTAATGAAGAATGACTGCGCATGACTTTGTTTAAAGTGGGGAGGATGATAGATTGGGGTCAGGATCCAATGTCATAGAATTCAAGACAACTAGAGACTTTCTCCACCTTCACTGCCATTGTTATGTGTCATCATTTCCCACCAGCTCTCCTGTTGAGATCTTGCTTGGATCACTCTTTGTCTGGAAACACCCCCTGGACCCAACCATTATGGGTGACTCTGCTAGGAGCTAAGTGACAGAGAGCTAAACTCCAGACGACATTGCTCTCGGGATCTCGGGAACTCACGAACCTTGGGTAAGATTCCGTGTATACAGAAACATGAAGGTGGATAAGCCTCAACGGCACAAGGAAATGATGAAGATGATTGAAGACGATGGGGCAGTGGATGGCGTCTACATGGACATTAGTAAAGCATTTAACAGGATACTCACGGTTGGCTACTAGAGAGGATTAAGTCATATGTGAGTCTGCGATGATTAACTTATTAGATTGCTTATTGAAGACAGAGATTGTGGTGGGTAGGTGTGCTTCTGACTTGAGATCTGTGACCAATGGTTTGCCAGAAAGATCTGTACAGTATAGAAGAGATTTGGATTCAAATGTAGATGGTCTACATAGTATACTTGCAGATGACACAAAAATTGATGGACATGTGTATAGTGAGGAAGGTTGTCAAAGAATGCACAAGAATATGGGTCAGTTGGTAATAATGGAAGAAAATGGCAGATTGAGTTTAAGTGAGATACGTTTCACAGGGAGTTCAAATGCAAGATGAAAGTATACAGAAAATGGCTGGATCCTTAGGTGTTTTGATGTACAGAGGGATCTTGTTTGCAAGTCCAAAACTCCCTGGAAGTGGCAACACAAGTAAATAGAGTGGTAAAACAAAGACATTCAATGTGCCTCCTCAAAATTACATCTGTGCTTTTATTTTCTAGTTTTCTTGAAGTGAGTGCTAACATCGCATTTGCCTTCCCCACCACAGACTCAACATGCAAATTAACCGTTAGGGAATCTTGCACAAGGATTCCCGAGTCCTTTGCACTTGAAAATTGTCAACCATTTCATTTCTTCTACCAAAGTGCATGACTATACACTTCCCAATACTGTATTCCATGTGCATTTCTTTGCCCATTCTCCCAATCTGTCCCAGTCCTTTAGTAACCTCACTACTTCTTCAAAACTACGTGCCCTTCCGATCTTCAGATCAACTTCAAACTTTCCAACAATGCCATTAATTCTATCAACATAATCAGTGACATATAACGTAAAAAGAAATCAGCCCTGACACAGACCCCTGTAGAATACCACTTGTCAACGGCAGCCAACCAGAAAAGGCTTCCTTTATTCCCACCTTTTGCCTCCTGCCAATCTGCCACTGCTTTATCCAGGCAAGAATCTTTCCTGTTCAGAAGGCTTTTGGAATGCAAACACTGAGTTCAAAAGTCAGGAAGTATTGTTACAAATTTGTAAAACTTTGCTTAGGCCACATTTGTAGTATTGAATACAGTTCTGGTTCCCTCACAATTGGAAGAATGTTGAGGCATTGGAGAGGGTGGAGAAGAGATTTATCAGTATGTTGCCTGGTTTAGAGGGTACGTGCTATCATGAAAAGTTGGTTCAACTTGGGTTATTTTCTCTGGAGTAGTGATGTCTGAGGGGAGATTGAATGGAGTTTTATAAGAGTATGAGAGGCATAGATAGAGTAGAGAGGGAGTATCTGTTCCCCAGGTTAGAAATGTCTAATACCAGTGGGCGTGCATTGAAGATGAAAGTGGGTAGGTTCAAAGGGGATGCCTGGAATGTGCTGCCTGATATGGTGGTAGAGGCAAATACATGAGACATTCAGATAGGTACATGTACGTGTGGAAGATGGAGGGATATGAACATTGTCTAAGTAGGTGAGATTAGTGTATTGTACTGTTGTATGTACTATGTTCCATGAAACTTTTTATTCATTTTAATGCACTTCAATCACATATCTCATCAATCTATTTCCTTTACAATAGCATTGGAGAGAGATAGGAACAGACAAGTTAGAAAAGCGTGTCCTCATAATCTAATCTAATCTAATTGGAGTAAGGGGAATTATGAGGCTATCAGGCAGGAAATTGGAAGCTTAAATTGGAAACAGATGTTCTCGGGGAAAAGTACGGAAGTACTGTGGCAAATGTTCAGGGGATATTTGTGTGGAGTTCTGCATAAGTACGTTCCAATGAGACGGGGAAGTTATGGTAGGGTACAGGAACCGTGGTGTACAAAGACTGTAATAAATCTAGTCAAGAAGAAAAGAAAAGCTTAGAAAAGGTTCAGAGAACTAGGTAATGTTAGAGATTTAGAAGATTATAAGGCTAACAGGAAGGAGTGTAAGAAGGAAATTAGGAGAACCAGAAGGAGCCATGGGAAGGCCTTGGTGGGCAGGATTAAGGAAAACCCCGAGGCATTCTACAAGTATGTGAAGTGCAAGAGGATAAGATGTGAATGAATAGGACCTATCAGGTGTGACAGTGGGAAAGTGTGTATGGAACCAGAGGAAATAGTAGAGGTACTTAATGAATACTTTAAATTAGCATTCACTGTGGAAAAGGATCTTGGTGATTGTAGTGATGACTTGCAGCAGACTGAAAAGCTTGAGCATGCAAATATTAAGAAAGAGGATGTGTTGGAGCTTTTGGAAAGCATCAAGTTGGATAAGTTGCCTGGACTGGATGAGATGTACTCCAGGCTACTGTGGGAGGCGAGGGAGGAGATTGCTGAGTCTCTGGCGATCATCTTTGCATCATCAATGGGGACGGGAGAGGTTCCGGAGGATTGGAGGGTTGCATATGTTTTTCCTTTATTCAAGAAAGGGAGTAGAGATAGCCCAGGAAATGATAGACCAGTGAATCTTACCTCAGTGGTTGGTAAGTTGATGGAGAAATTCCTGAGAGGCAGGATTATGAAGATTTGGTAAGGTATAATATGATTAGGAATAGTCAGCATGGCTTTGTCAAGGGCAGGTCGTGCCTTACGAGCCTCATTGAACTTTTTGAGGATGTGACTAAACACATTGATGAAGGAAGAGCAGTAGATGTAGTGTATATGGATTTCAGCAAGGCATTTGATAAGGTACCCTATGCAAGGCTTATTGAGAAAGTAAGGAGACATGGGATCCAAGGGGACATTGCTTAATGGATCCAGAAATGGCTTGCCCACAGAAGGCAAAGAGTGGTTGTAGATGGGTCATATTCTGAATAGAGGTTGGTGACCAGTGGAGTGCCTCAGGGATCTGTTCTGGTACCCTTACTCTTTGTGATTTTTATAAATGACCTGGATGAGGAAGTGGAGGGATGAGTTAGTAAGTTGCTGATGACACAAAGTTTGGGGGTGTTGTGGATAGTGTGGAGGGCTGTCAGAGGTTACAATGGGACATTGATAGGATGCAAACACAAAATACTCTGCAGATGCTGGGGTCAAAGCAACACTCAGAACACGCTGGAGGAACTCAGCAGGTCAGGCAGCATCCGTGGAAACGATCAGTCAACGTTTCGGGCCGGAACCCTTCGTCATGACTGAAGAGGGAAGGGGCAGAGGCCCTATAAAGAAGGTGGGGGGAGGGTGGGAAGGAGAAGGTTGGTCGGTTCCAGGTGAAAAACCTGTAAGGGGAAAGATAAAGGGGTGGGGGAGGGGAAGCAGGGACGTGATAGGCAGGAAAGGTGAAGAAGGTATAGGGGAAAACACAATGGGTAGTAGCCCTCACCTCTCAGTTCTGGTTTCCTCACTACAGGAAGGATGTGGAAGCCATAGAAAAGGTGCAGAGGAGATTTACAAGGATGTTGCCTGGATTGGGGAGCATGCCTTATGCAAATAGATTGAGTGAACTCAGCCTTTTCTCCTCGGAGCGACGGAGGATGAGAGGTGACCTGATAGAGGTGCATAAGATGATGAGAGGCATTGATCGATTGTGTAGATAGTCAGAGGCTTTTTCCCAGGGCTGAAATGGTTGCCACAAGAGGACAGAGGTTTAAGGTGTTGGGGAGTGGGTACAGAGGATATGTCTGGGATAAATATTTTACTCAGAGAGTGGTGAGTGCGTGGAATGGGCTGCCGGCAACGGTGGTGGAGGCGGATATGATAGGGTCTTTTAAGAGACTTTTGGATAGGTACATGGAGCTTAGAAAAATAGAAAGCTATAGGTAAGCCTAGTAATTTCTAAGGTAGGGACATGTCCGGCACAACTTTGTGGGCTGAAGGGCCTGGATTGTGTTGTAGGTTTTCTATGTTTCTATGTTTCTAATCATCTATCATGCAATAAGCAGATTTGGAAAGTAGGTATTGCCAACAAAGGATTTCCAGAATTCAGAGCATATGAGTAGAATCAGATGTTGCAGGATCTCAAGGGTGTACTCCAGACCTGAATTCATACGTAGGTTTAAAGTTAGTGGATTAATAGGTTGTGGGCCGTGGGAGGCAGGCTGAAGCTGGGTTTCTCTCCTCCCCCATTTGGGTGTGTCTGTGACTTCATCTGCTGAAGTTCTGCCAAGTGATCTCAGTGGTGTGAAAAGGAAGGGAGCAGTGTCTGAGTGAGATCACTGCCGAACAGTTACAGTTCAACACTTTTGAGAACACCATGCAATTGGGATACAGCTACCTGATGCTTGGTATGTTACATGAAATTGATCTCAGAAAGATTATTCTGTAACACAGTGTTTTAACATTTTTAGACATGTAAAGTTAGTATCTTTTTCTGCATGAATGATTAATTTTCTTGTTTGACCTTTCTCTCGCTGTCAATCTCATAAGCATATAATTCCCCTTGCCTCATCTGTTTAAGAAATCATTCCTTCCTTTTCTCTTAAAATATATTAGATAGTTAGACTTTGACATGGCTCTGCAATCTTTGGTGTGAATGTTTATGTCCTTACTCTTTGCTTCTTTTCTCTCTTCATTCCTTCATGCTCCCTTTTTTTTATTATTGTGGCTATATTTTTTCTCTAGCACCTCAAACCAAGATCACGGCATTTCTCCATACTCCATTTTCCACAGTTTTTATTGAACATGTGAATGTTCCACCAGCTGTCTGAACACTCCTGTGAACTAAAAATAGCAATCTTTTCATATGTACAGTGGTGGAAGTGACTGGGAAACAATGAATGCCGATCTGAGCAGTCTCCGAGAAGCCCACAGCTCTCGGGCAGCTGCTGTACACAGGCCACATTAAGCAGTTCTCACTCTCATTTTGATTGTATCTTATTGTAAAACATTCACAAAGTGGTCAATTTGAACTGTAAAATCTCATTTCTGAATACAAGAAATTTTTAGACTGAATTGTAAGTTTAAAAAACTATTTGATCCTATTTTGTCATTGGAATTGGAATAAATTGAATTCACACGACATGTATATTGGCTGGGCAATGTGTTGGTGTAAATGCTTAGAAATTATTTGTTAATTATCACTGGGTTGTCTCCTCTTGAGCATTTCACGCTGAATGGAGACCTGACAGAAGTTTATAATATTATGAGTGAGTGGCAGACATCGAACAAAGTCTTTTTCCTGGGTATAGAAGTCAAATACTAAAGGGCATAGCTTTATGATGATAGGGAAAACTTTAGAAGTGATTGCAGGGCAAGTTTTTTTAACAAACAGTCGTGAGTACCTTGAAAGTGCTGCCAGGAGAGGTGGTGAAAGCCAATACATTTAGCCACACTTGTGAACGTGAGGGATATTGATTATATGCAGACAGATGGGAGTAGATTGAATTTGCATGGTGGCCAGTCAAAGGGATTTCTCTGTTCTGTCAGTAACAGCAGCACCTTCTATACCCAGAGGATAGTGAAAATGTGAGTGAACCCTACATGTTTTGCTAGTTAATTGATGTAATGGCTCACATCTGACTGCTCAGCACATCAGACCGCTTTTGCTGAGGCTCTAGGTGATTCCTTGTGTGACTGCGGGGAACACATATTAAACATGACTGATTCCAGACCACCAGGACATCTGTATGTTCTCTTAATACAACTACTCTGTGGTACTTTTACCTCAGACCCCTTGTAAATATTTGTATGCACGTACTCATTGGCTGAGGCATTGAGTGTACATTTGGATGCCATATTACAGTTGTACAAAACATCGATTATATTTCGTTGGACTATTATGCATATTTCTGGATGCCACATTTCAGAAGAATTGTGGTATCAACAGAGAGAATGCAGGAGAGATTCACCAGGATATTGCCTGGCTTAGTGGGCTAGAGTTACAAGGAGAGAGTGAACTTCACTCTCGTTGAAGGCTGAGAGATGACCTTATAGAGATTTATAAAGTTATAAATGATTGAGAGGATAGATATAATCTTATTTACAGGGCCATGGAGTCTTGAAGAAAAGGAAATAGATTTAAGGTGAGGGAGAGGAATTTAAAGAATATTTAAGAGTTAGGTATTTTACACAGAAGATGCTGGTTGTCTGAAACAATATGGTAGAAGCAGATGCAATTACAATCTTAAAGTGATTCTTAGACAGCCCTTGGATAGGAAAGACTTGGAGGAGAATAGGCTAAATGCAATTAAGAGGAGATTTGGTAAAAATGGTTCAGCCTTCCCAACAATATCGACCCTAAAGCTTATCTACACTAATTGCATTTGCCTGCATTTAGCCTATTCTCCTCCAAGTCTTTCCCACCCAAGGACTGTCCAAGTGTGGTCTGGATAGATTGTTTAATGCCAAAGGGACGCTTGGTAAGTGAGAGGCTTTCAAAAGTCAAATATTCAGATTACTGTACCGAGTTTGTATGTTCCCATCAGAATAAAAGGCAGCGGTAACAGGCTTATGGAACCTTGGTTTTTAAGAGATATTGAGACCCTGTTTAAGAAAAAGACGGTGTATAGCAGATATAGGCAGACAAGAACAAATTAGGTACTTGAGGACTGTAGAAATACAGGATAACACTTCAGAAGGAATTTAGGAGAGGTAAAAGAGGCTGCTCGAGCAGACAGAGTGAGGGAGAACTGTGAGAGCTTCTACAGATTATTAATAGTAAAAGGAAATTGCAGGGGCCCTAGTAGAGATATCTAAAACATCTTCAGTGACAGGTAGGGTACCGGAAGATTGGAGGATTGATAATGTTATTCCGCTGTTTAAGAAAGACTCTAAAAGTCAACCAGAAAATTATAGGCTGGTGAGCCGGGCATCATTAGTAGGAAAGTTATTGGAAGATATTCTAGATATATGAGTATTTGGATAGACAGGGACTGGTTAAGGATAGTCAATATGGCTTTGTGTGTGGTAAGTCATGGCTAACCAATCTTATAAAGTTGAAGAAGGCAAGGCCTATGACAAGGTCAAGAAGTTCAATCACTTGGCATTCCAGATGAAGTACGAAATTGGATTGGACATTGGCTTCATGCAAGAAGCCAGCGAGTAGTTGTGGATGGTTGACTCTCTGACTGAAGGCTTGAGACTAGTGGGATGATTCAAGGATCGGTGCTGGGTCGCTGGTGCTGGTAGCTTGTCGTCTGTATCAATGAATTGGATGATAATGTGGTAAACTGGATCAGCAAGTTTGCAGATATCACCAAGATGTAAGATCACCAAGGGCTGTAGTGCACAGCAAGCGACAAAGCTTGTGGCAGGATCTGAACCAGCTGGAAAAAATGGCTGAAAAATGGCAGATAAAATTTAATGCAGACAAGTGTATGATATTGAATGTTGGGCGGACGAGCCAGCATAGGTCTCATATGGTGAGGGGTAGGGCACTGAGGATTGCGGTAGAACAGAGGGATCTGGGAATATAGTTCCATAATTCCTTAAAAGTGGTGTCATAGGTAGTTAGGGTCATAAAGAAAACTTCTGACAGATTGGCCTTCATAAATTAATATAATAAGTACAAGTGTTAGTATGTTATGTTGAAATTCTATAAATCATCTATAAATAATTTGGCATATTGTGTGAAGTTTTACTCACCTACCTAGAGGAAATATGTAAATAAGATTGAAAGATGCACAGGAAATTTACAGAGATGCTGCTGGGCCTCAAGGACCTGGGTTGTAGGGAAAGGTTTGATCCTAAAGAAGATAGTGCCAGTGGACAACGTGATCAACGGCAGCATCCTTCAGGCGATTCACAAAGCTACTTTTTTACTTCCCTTACATCTTCTTTTTCTATCAAATGTGGTTCTGCTACTGTTGGAGCCTGAGATCAAGACTTAGGTGGTGTGTTTTTGGGCGATTTGAGCAATCTGGCACTTCACTGTCTCTGGGGGTATTTTCGAGCAAAGCGTGTGGTCTTGAGGCCACAAAGCCTCACTCGAACTTTTTGTTGCTAATTGTGCGATTTGTGTGTTTCTTTTGTGCATGGGCGAGGTTTGATGTATATTCCTTGAGAGGGGGAATGCCATAATAGTATAATAATGTCTTATAGAATTTCAGCATAACATATGGACACATTGTTTCATGGCTGTTTGTGGAGAAGATGAATCTCAGGGTTGTATACTGTATTTTGATAATAAATGTACTTTGAATTTTTGAATCTTTATTCCCGAGGATATAACATAGAAACATAGAAAATAGGTGCAGGAGTAGGCCATTTGGCCCTTCGAGCCTGCACCTCCATTCAGTATGATCATGGCTGATCATCCAACTCAGAACCCTGTACCTGCCTGCTCTCCATACCCCCTGATCCCTTTAGCCACAAGGGCCATATCTAACTCACTCTTAAATATAGCCAATGAACTGGCCTCAACTGTTTCCTGTGGCAGAGAATTCCACAAATTCACCACTCTCTGCGTGAAGAAGTTTTTCCTCATCTCGGTCCTAAAAGGCTTCCCCTTTATCCTCAAACTATGATCCCTTGTTCTGGACTTCCCCAACATCGGGAACAATCTTCCTGCATCTAGCCTGTCCAATCCCTTTAGGATTTTATACATTTCAATAAGATCCCCCCTCAATCTTCTAAATTCCAGCAAGTATAAGCCAAGTCGATCCAGTCTTTCATCATATGAAAGTCCTGCCATACCAGGAATTAAACTAGTGAATCTTCTTTGTACTCCCTCTATGGCAAGAATGTCTTTCCTCAGATTAGGGGACCAAAACTGCACACAATACTCTAGGTGTGGTCTCACCAGGGTACATCCCTGCTCCGATACTCGAATCCTCTTGCTATGAATGCCAGCATACCATTCACCTTTTTCACTGCCTGCTGAAACTGCATGCCCACTTTCAATGACTGGTGTATAATAACACCCAGGTCTCGTTGCACCTCCCCTTTCCCTAATCGGCCACCATTCAGATAATAATCTGTTTTCCTGTTTTTGCCACCAAAGTGGATAACTTCACATTTATCCACATTAAATTGCATCTGCCATAAAATTGCCCACTCACCTAACCTATCCAAGTCACCCTGCATCCTCTTAGCATCCTCCTCACAGCTAACATTGCCGCCCAGCTTTGTGTCATCTGCAAACTTGGAGATGTTGCATTTAATTCCCTCACCCAAGTCATTAATATATATTGTAAACACTGGGGTCCCAGCACTGAGCCTTGCAGTACCCCACTAGTCACTGCCTGCCATTCTGAAAAGGTCCCATTTATTCCCACTCTTTGCTTCTTTTCTGCCAACCAATTCTCTATCCACCTCAATACCATACCCCTAATACCATGTGCTTTAAGTTTGCACATTAATCTCCTGTGTGGGACCTTGTCAAAAGCCTTTTGAAAATCCAGATATACCACATCCACTGGTTCTCCCCTATCCACTTTACTAGTTACATCCTCAAAAAATTCTATGTGATTCGTCAGACATGATTTTCCTTTCACAAATCCACGCTGACTTTGTCCGATGATTTCACCGCTTTCCAAATGTGCTGTTATCACATCTTTGATAACTGACTCTAGCATTTTCCCCACCACTGATGTCAGGCTTACCGGTCTATAATTCCCCAGTTTCTCTCTCCCTCCTTTTTTAAAAAGCAGGGTTACATTAGCCACCCTCCAATCCTCAGGAACTAGTCCAGAATCTAAAGAGTTTTGAAAATTTATCACTAATGCATCCACTATTTCTTGGGCTACTTCCTTAAGCACTCTGGGACGCAGACCATCTGGCCCTGGGGATTTATCTGCCTTTAATCCCTTCAATTTACGTAACACCACTTCCCTACTAACATGTATTTCCCTCAGTTCCTCCATCTCACTAGACCCTCGGTCCCCTACTATTTCGGGAAGATTATTTATGTCCTCCTTAGTGAAGACAGAACCAAAGTAGTTATTCAATTGGTCTGCCATATCCTTGTTCCCCATGATCAATTCACCTGTTTCTGACTGTAAGGGACCTACATTTGTCTTAACCAATCTTTTTTCTTTTCACATATCTATAAAAGCTTTTACAGTCAGTTTTTATGTTCCCTGCCAGTTTTCTCTCATAATCTTTTTTCCCTTTCCTAATTAAGCCCGTTTCTCTCAGTCCTCAGGTAAGCCGCTTTTTCTGGCTAATTTGTATGTTTCTTCTTTGGAATTGATACTATCCCTAATTTCCCTTGTCAGCCACAGGTGCACTACCTTCCCTGGTTTATTCTTTTGCCAAACTGGGATGAACAATTGTTGTAGTTCATCCAGGCAATCTTTAAGTGCTTGCCATTGCATATCCACCGTCATCCCTTTAGGTATCATTTGCCAGTCTATCTTAGCTAATTCACGTCTCACACCTTCAAAGTTACCCTTCTTTAAGTTCAGAATCTTTGTTTCTGAATTAATTATATCACTCTCCATTTTAATGAAGAATTCCACCATATTATGGTTACTCTTACCCAAGGGGCCTCTCATGACAAGATTGCTAATTAACCCATCCTCATTGATCAATGCCCAGTCTAGAATGGCCTGCTCTCTAGTTGATTCCTCGACATGTTAGTTCAGAAAACCATCCTGCATACATTCCAAGAAATCCTCTTCCTCAGCACCCTTACCAATTTGGTTCACCCAATCTATATGTAGATTGAAGTCACCCATTATAACTGCTGTTCCTTTATTGCACGCATTTCTAATTTCCTGTTTAATGCCATCACTACTACTGTTAGGTGGCCTGTACACAACTCCCACCAGCGTTTTCTGCCCCTTAGTGTTACGCAGCTCTACCCACATCGATTCCACATCCTCCCGGCTAATGCCCTTCCTTTCTATTGCGCTAATCTCCTCTCTAACCAGCAATGCTATCCCACCTTTTTTCTTTCATGTCTATCCCTCCTGAATACTGAATATCCCTGAATGTTGAGCTCCCATCCTTGGTCACCCTGGAGCCATGTCTCTGTGATCCCTACTATATCATATTCATTAATAACAATCTGCACTTTTAAATCATCCACCTTGTTATGAATGCTCCTTGCGTTGACACGCAAAGCCTTCAGCCTTGCTTTTACAACACTCTTAGCCCTTATACAATTATGTTGAAAAGTGGCCCTTTTTGATTTAATTGAGGTTAATTATGAGGTAAATGCAAGCAGGCATGCATTGAGGTTGGGTGAGACTACAACCAGAGGTCATGGGTGCTACGATACGCACCGGACTGCACCAGCTCCGGAGCTTAGGCACTCCGACTATCCAGAATATGGATAACTGGTGTGTCCCCTTTAAAAGATTCAGGCCCATTCTGATGACTAGTGACCATGTTTTGGCACCAGGATTTTAACATTTAGAAAGCATCTGAACTGAGTTTCAGTGCTCAACCATCAGTCCTACTTTGGATTCTCATTAAGCATTGAGTTTAGAACCCCGAACTCATCTCAGTCTCTGTATTGTGTCTTAATTCTAGTCTCGGATACTCCAGCACTTGGGTCCTGACCACCCTCGCCTTGGTCTCTGGTCACTGTGCGTTAAGGATGAATGTGAAATGATTAAGGGGAACATAAAGGGGTTTTTCTTCACTCAGAGCATGGTGAGAGTATGAAAGAAGCTCCCAGCAAAGTTCTGTCTGGGGTTTCAATTTTAACATTTAAGAGAAATGTTGATAGGTACATGGATGAAAAGTGTATGGAGGGCTATGATCAGGGTGCATGTCAATGGGATTAGGCAGATTAATAGTTCAATACAGACTAGATGGGCTGAAGGGCCTGTTCCTCTGCTGTAGTGTTCTATGACTCCATGACTCCAGACTCCATGTCTGATATGCACTGCAGTGGTTTCCACTGGGACAAATTGTCACTTGAGTGAGGTAGAAACTGGAACTGGCCAGGCTGTGCCTTTTGACAGCACCATTTGACAGGGTCACAGGGTTCAGGAAAGGGGAAGTATGGCAGAAACGGAAGTTGCAAAAAGTTGATTGATTTTCCTTTTACCAACACAAATTGATGTGACTGATGTGAGTTTGTTTCTGGATCCAGAAATTTGACTGTGTGATTTCACTGTGATGAGAATATACTCCATAGAACCAAGTTATTCCTTCCTCCTTGCAAGTGCACCCCACACGCTCTTTGAACCTTCATTAGTCAGAGTACAAGAGATTGCAAAGTCTGATCTCCCGGGCAATTATCCCAGCAGCAGAACACATATCACTTTGTGCTTGCAGTTTCGTTTGCATACCACCACCACAGAGAGCCTTTTGCAAGCAGTTGCTAGCTGGCCGAGATAATATACTGAACTGAGAGGATTTGACCTCTGACACTATTTTTTGTGACCATTTGGGACATTTCTTAGACAAACTGAATGTCAGCAGCCCACTTGTGAAAACACTGGATACAAGAGACAGAAGAAATTCTGCAGGTACTAGATCCAGATGTCAGCATTCTCCGGCAGGCACCTCCTACTTCCCTTAACCCTCCCGTCGGCAGCAACACAACCCCAGCTCTCTGCATTCTCACTGACTCCTTCGACTCCCATTCCCTCCCACCCTAACTCATCCCTGGGCCCCAGATCTCACATTTCCAGTTCCCTATTTACAACTTCCCAACTCTGCTTCTTGGTTCAGATTATGTGAAACTCTATTGTGTCAACCTACATGTCATCAATAACACAAAATACTCTGCAGATGCTGGGGTCAAAGCAACACTCACAACATGCTGGAGGAAATCAGCAGGTCAGGCAGCATCTGTGGAAACGATCAGTCAACGTTCGGGCCGGAACCCTTCGTCAGGACTGAAGAGGGAAGGGGCACCTGGAACCTACAAGCCTTCTCCTTCCCACCCTCCCCCTTCCTTATAGGGCCTCTGCCCCTTCCCTCTTCAGTCCTGACGAAGGGTTCCGGCCCAAAACGTTGACTGATCATTTCCACGGATGCTGCCTGACCTGCTGAGTTCCTCCCGCGTGTTCTGAGTGTTACATGTCACCGATCTTCAGTGTGCTTAGACTCATAAAATACACAAATACACAAATCCATCCAATATACTGTTGCTAGTTAGATCATTGTTCAGCCATTCCATCATGGCTCACTTATTCTCTCTCTTCCTGGAGAGAGTTCTCCTCCTGCCCCTATTCCCACCTGGTGTCTGGTCCTATCCCCAACTGTGTCTCTCTCTGTCCACCTTTCTACTCTCCTACTTGTGCTTCACGACCCTGATGCTTTTGAGATAATGTTTTGTTTCTATTGAAAGCTTGCCATTTAATCTGTTTCTGCTGTCCTTCCAAGCAATTCATTCCAGACTGAAACAGCTCCCCCATTAAAGAAATTCTCTTTATCTGTCCCAGTTATTATACTTCCATACCTACCAACCACAGGAAGGTGCCTCCCTCTATCCATTCTCCCAAAACGTTTGTGGTTTTGAACAATTTCATTAAATCTTCCCATAATGAAGTGCCGGTTTTCCATACAGGTCATTTCACAAAACAATTCCTTATCATTTATGCCAAATCTTTGCACACCCACCATGACCTTAGATTTGTTCATAAGAGCCAAAGCAAGTCAAATGTTGGTGACCATGTTGACGCAGAATAGCCTCCTGACTTGTGACATAAATTTGTGCTTAAGTGCTACCCTTATCTAGATGTTCAGTTACTGCTGAGAATATGGATCACAGCGATAAGATAGGTAATCATTGGTTTCTCCGATAGGCTGCTGAGAGGCCATTTTAAGACAATCACAGCTGTGTGGAGCAAGCCTTGATGGATGGAGTAAAGCACATTAGATATGTGTTCAGAACAAATTAGTAAGCCAGTAATGTTGAGGAAAGGTAAAATCCACCATTCTTCTGTTTTAAGCTCATTCCTGCTCATCCCCAATGTGAAATTGAGAAGTTACTCATATCTCAGTAATGTTAATCATATCTTATTGATGTAGTTCACTAGAAGAATAATATCAAAGTTAATGGGAAAAATTAAAGTTTTACATTATTGGAATTCAGCTTCAATGTTCATGTTTAGAACGAAGTTGTGATAAGATCTGGAGCCAAGTGACCCTGGTGAAACCCTGATTGAAGGCTCAAGTTTAATCCTACATCCCAATTATGTGCTGGTTGGTAAATTAACGGGCCACTGTAAATTTGTCCTAATGTGTGGGTGAATGGTAGAAACCGAGGGAAGTTGATGGCCTGTAGGGAGGGTTTTGAGCAAAGGGAATACTATAAGATTAGTATAAGTGTGTAGTTGATGGTGCAGACTCTGGTATTTTGGAATGGCATCTGTCTCAAACTTATGTATAACTGTACTTGTAACACAATGACTCAGTGCTCAGGCACTTAACATGCTGTAAGATTCTTAGGAAAGAAGCTGTGAAAGCACCAACACATGGAGTATCTTCACCATCTGAACCTCAGTTCATGGACTGTACTACCTCCTGGTGGGCATTGCTGAGTCCAACAAAAGTAGGTAATCAGACATTGAAAGAATATATTTGAAATTCTCACCTCATGGCTTCTCCTCTACCCTGTCAAGATGGTGCCAGCACATAATGCTTCCTCAGGTGATATCCTCCAGTTAGTCCACAAAACTATCTATTTCACTTCTTTTACATCTTTTATTTTAGATGTATTTCTGGTAATGTTAGAGCTTGCAATTTACAGTTCGTAGATCGATTGAGAGATCTCTGATGTCTCTGAGAAAATTCCAGGAGGCAAGCAGTCTCAAAGAGTAAAAGCTTAGAGATGGGGAGCGAACCTATGATCGACCCCCTTTAGTTGCTGATTAAAACTTCAAGAACATTGAGGCGAATACATTGGCAAGCAAGTATTCAGCGTCGACTACCCATCTCTCGCTCGTTAATGCTGGATAAGTGTCTGTGTGTGACAGACCTCTTGCTCACTGCTCCCAAAGAAAAGCCTCTATGTTTCAGTGGTGTCTCCCTCTCTCCCTTGAAGCTGTTGAAGGATGTTACCAAAATTATGCAATTTATGGTTGGACTGTGAACTGTAGTTCAAAATGGACTCTTTTGGTTATATGATTTTTATTATCTTCTGTGTTTTTACACATACTGACTTGTTGCTGTTGCTGTTTGATATGATTTGTTTTTTTTGTGTGAGGGAGGGTTGTGGTTTGAAGTTTGATGTTCTTGCTATTTGCACGATTTATTTTTGGCATGGGGGGTGGGTGATGTTCTTGTTGCTATTGTGCAATTTGTATTTTTTGCGGGGGTTGATGTTTTTCTTCAAATGACTTCCATTGTTTTCTTTGTTTCATGGCTATTGATCAGCCATGATCATAATAAATGGCGGTGCAGGCTTGAAGGGCTGAATGGCCTACTCCTGCACCTATTTTCTATGTTTCTATGTTTCTATTTGGAAAAAATGCTTCTCAGAATTATCACACATACTTTGATAATAAATGAACTTTTGAACCTTTGCCATTGAACCTTTTGATTCCATTCCTCTATGTTTGTTCATAGCTCCAATACCCTTAGACAATTTTTATTCACTTCTTTCTTCAAATTCAGTCTAACTACCACACATACACTTCACCCATGGGATCACCAAATCTGGTTCCATGTGCCCTTGACCTCTCTCTATAATGGTCCTCATTATTACCTTCTTTAATTATCAGGCACCAGCATCTACAGCCTTTGGGTACCCAGTTATCATCCGCCGCCCTCCAGCTTCATCTTCACCCTCCCCACCCCTAACTTGGATCTATCCACACCACTCCGTGCTTCCTTTCTCATTCCCTGCTTCCACCATCACCCACCTGTCTTTGTCTCCAAACTCAACCCTGGTCTCTCTCACTCATTCATCTGGGTCCTCACCTCCCGTTGGTCCACCAAAAATCACCAGCCCATGTCTCACCCCTCTCCCTCTCCTTTTTGTACTGGCCATTTCCCCTCTCAGACCTGATGCAGACTCCTGATCCAAAACGTTGACAGTTCCTTTCTCCACACTGATTCTGCTTGACACATTGAATTTTGCTTCAGTTTCCAGGATCTACCTTTGTGTTTCTCTTGTTTTACTCTGTTCGTCATCAAGCACATGACAGATCATCATATTGTTCATGTGCTATGTTCTATATTAATTTTCATGTTCCTGAATTGATCATTCCAAGTTCACTGTCATCTGTGTGAAGAAATTACTTTTCAGCTCACTTAGGTCACCTCTTCTTCTGATATTGTTGACCTAAGTTCAAAGATTCCACAGCCAGGCAAAATATTTGCCCTCCTTCCAGCTTATCGAACACTCAAGGAAATTTCCATTTCCATTTTCTATCACTCATTCTGCAACTTCCTCAAGAAAATAATATACAGACAGTGCCTAGTTCCCCTGTGGCCATTCCCCTCTGTCACCACTTTGAATTCTCTTGGTAGGGAAATGACCTATGGGTAAGCTGTAGTGAACAGATCTCTGGCATTAATTCTGGCTCTGTGGTTCAGAAGGGAAAGAGGAGAAGAGGATAGTAGTGGTGATAGGGAATTCAATAGTTAGCTGAACAGACAGGAGATTCTGTGGACATAAAGAAGACTCTCAAATGGAATGGTACCTCCCAGGTGACGTATTAGATCATTAACATTTTAGATTGATGGCGATTGACATCCTAGATTGAGTCCATAGTATTCTTATGGGGGATAGAGAGCAGCTGGAGGGCATAGTATGTTGGAAGCAACGATATAGCTCGAAAAAAAGGTGAGTTTCTGAAGAGCAAATATAGGGAGCTACGTAGAAAGCTGTCAAATACTCCTCATGTGTTAACCCCTTCATTCCCAGAATCATCCTCGTGAACATCCTCTGGACACTCTCCAATGACAACACAATAATCCTTTTCTGGTTGGCTGCCAGTAACTAGTGGTGTTCCACAGGTATCAGTGTTGGGACCACTTCTTTTTATGCTGTGTGTCAATGATTTAGATGATTAAGTAGGTGGCTTTGCTGCCAAGTTTGCAGATGATATGAAGATTGGTGGAGTAGAAGGTAGTGTTGAACAAACAGCAATGCTGCAGAAGCACTTAGCCAGATTAGGGAAATGGGCAAGGGAGTAGCAAATAAAATACAGTTTTAGAAAATGCATGGTCATGAACTTCGGTAGTAGAAATAAATGTGCAGACTATTTTCTAAATGGGGAGAAAGACAAAAATCCGAGATGCAAATAGTTTTGAGAGTCTTTTTGCAGAACACTCTGAAATTTAACTTGTAGGTAGAATTGGTGGTGAGCAGGGCAAATTAGAAAGGAATGACATAGGATCGGAAGGTGTAGCATCTCTATGGGTTGAGTTAAGAAATGGCAAGGTAAAAGGACCCTTGTGGCAGTTGTATACTGGCTTTCAAACAGCAGCCAGTATGTGGATTACAAATTACAGCAGGAGATAGAAAAGGTGTGTCAGAAGGGCAATGTCATGATAATCGTTGGGGTTTTTAACATGAAAGTGGATTGGGAAAACCAGGCCAGTACTGGACCTCAAGAGAGAGAGTTTGCAGAATCTCTATGGGATGGTTTTAGAGAAAGCTTGTTGTTGAGCCCACTTGAGGATCCGCTATGTTGGATTGGATGTTGTGCAATGATCTGGAAGTGATAAGATGTTTAAGGTTAAGGAACCCTTAGGGAACAGTGATCACAATATGATCAAGTTCACTTTGAAGTCTGAGAAGGAAAAAATAAATTCCAATGTGTCAGTATTTCAGTGGAATAAAGGAAATTACAATGGCATGAGAAGGGAACTGGCACAGGTTGACTGGAAAGGGACTCTAGCAGGAAGAACAGTAGAGCAGTAATGGCTGGAGTTTCTGTGAAAAATGGGGGAAGTGCAAGATAGATATATTCCAAATAAGGAGAAATTGTCAAATGGAAGAAGGACAAAACGGTGGCTGACAAGTGAAGTCAGAGCCAAAATAAAAGCAAAAAAGAGGGCATACAAGGAAGCCAAAGCCAGTGGGAAGATGGAAGATTGGGAAGCTTATAAAAACTTGCAGAAGGAAACTAAGAAGGTCATTAGGAAGGAAAAGATGAATTATGAAAGGTAGCTGGTGACTAATATCAAAGCAGACAATAAAAGCATTTTTAAGTATATAAAGGGTAAAAGAGGGTAGAAATAGGACTATTAGAAAATGATGCTGGGAATATTGTAATGAGAGATGCAGAGATGGCAGAGGAACTGAATGTGTATTTTGCATCATTCTTCACAGTGGAAGACATCTGCAGTATACTGGACATTCAAGAGTGTCAGGAAAGTGAAGTATATGGAAACTATGTGAAAATTACAACTGAGAGGGTGCTCAGGAAGCTTAATGGTCTGAGGGTGGATAAATCTCCTGGACCTGATGGAATGCACCCTCAAATTCTGAAGGAAGTAGCTGGAGAGATTGCAGAAGCATTAACAATGATCTTTCAAGAATCGATAGATTCTGCATTGTACCAGATGACTGGAAAATTGAAAATGTCTGTTATTTAAGACGGGTGGGAGGCAGCAGAAAGGAAACTATAGACCTGTTAGCCTGACATCAGTGGTTGGGAAGTTGTTGAAATTGATTGTTAGGGATGAGATTATGGAGTACCTGGAGGCACATGACAAGATTGGCCAAAGCCAGCATGGTTTCCTGAAAGGAAAATCCCGCCTGACTCACCTACTGCAATTTTTTTGAGGAAATTACAAGCAGGGTAGACAAAGAAGATGTGTAGATATGCTGTACTTGGATTTTCAGAAGGCTCTTGACAAGGTGCCGCACATGAGGCTGATTAGCAAGATCCCATGGAATTACAGGGGAGTTACTAGCATGGATGAAGCATTGGCTGATAGGCAGAAAACAGAGAGTGGGAATAAATAATATTCTGGCTAGCTGCCGATTACCAGTGGAGTTCCACAGGGTTGGTGTTGGAACCATTGTTTTTTATGATGCATGTCAATAATTTGGACTATTGGATTAATGGACTGGTGGCTAAATTTGCCGATGACACAAAGATAGGTGGAGGAGCGAGTAGTGATGAGGAAACTGAGAGCCTGCAGAGAGTCTTTGATAGTTTAGGTGAATGGGCAAAGAAGTGGCAAATGAAATACTACGTTAGACAGAGGTGGAAGAAATAAACAGGCAGACTATTATTTAGATGGGGAGATGCAAAGGGACTTGGAAAGTTTGTGCAGGATACCCTAAAGGTTAACCTCCAGGTTGAGTCGGTGGTTAAGAAGGCAACTGCAACGTTGGCACTCATTTCTAGAGGTATAGCATATAAGAGCAGGGATGTGATGTTGAGGCTGTATAAGGCACTCATGAGACCACACTTCGAGTATTATGTGCAGTCTTGGGCTCCTTATTTTGGAAAGGATATACTGACACTGGAGAGGATTCAGAGAAAATTCACAAGAATGATTACAGGGTTACAGCATGATGAACATCTGGCAGCTCTTGAAACATTTTTAAATATTGAAAGGCCTAGACAGAGTAGATGTGGAAAGGATGTTTCCCATGGTGGAGGAGTCCAGGACAAGAGGGCACGGCCTCAGGGTAGAGGTGCCTCCATTTAAAACAGAAATGAGGAGAAATTTCTTTAGCCAGATGGTGGTGAATTTGTTAAATTTATTACCACAGGCAGCTGTGGTGGTCAGGTTGTTGTATGTATTTAAGATAGAGCTTGATAGGTTCTTGATTGGACATGACATCAAAGGCAACTGGGAGAAGGCCAGGAAGTGGGGCTGAGGAGGGGAAAAAAAGGATCGGCCATGATTGAATGGCAGAATAGGCTCAATGGGCCAAATAACCTAATTCGGCTCCTCTGTCTTATGGTCTTAATGCGTTATGGAATTCATATTGCAGCAATATAAAACTCTGGTTAAAGCAGACTTGGAGTATTGTGTTCATTTCTGGTCGATCATTATAGAAAGAATATGGAAGCTTTAGGAAAGGCGCTGAGGAGATCTACCAGGATGTTGCCGAGGTTAGAGAACATGTCTTATGGGGATAGTTCAACGAGCTAGGGCTTCTCTCTTTGGAGTGATGGAGAATGAGATGAGACTCAATAAAGATATATAAGATGATTAGAAGCATAGATAGAGTGGACAGCCAGAGAATTTTTCCATGGGTAGCAATGACGAACACAGGAGGACATACATTTAAGATCATTGGAGGAAAGAATCTGGGGTCTTGTCAGAGATTAGGGTTTGGTTTAGAGAGCGTGTAACTGCCTATGGTAGTGGTGGAGACAGACATATTAAGGATGTCAAAGAAATTCTTAGATAGGTACATAAATAAAAATTATGGAGAGCTATGTGGCTTGGAAAGACTTAAAAGATTTGGCCTATACTGTGCTGTACTGTTCTAAGTCCTATATTCTCTCTTTCACTGGAAAATAGATCTGTTTTTACGTAAGGAGACCAGTATTCTTTGTGCTGTCTCTGTAAGGAGGTATTTTATTAGCCAGAGAGTAGTAAATCTGTGGAATGCCCTGCCACAGACTGTGGTGGAGGCCAAGACCATGGATATATTTAAGATGAAGCCGATCATTTCCTGATCGGTCAGGGCATTAAAGGATATGGCAAGAAGGGACGTGGATGGGTTTGAATGGGATCCAGAATTATCCATGATGGAACGGCTGAGCAGACTCAATGTCTAAATGGCCTAATTCTGCTCCTATGTCTTATGGTCCCATGGTCTAAGGGAGCTTATCAAATTCTACCAACCACACTTTTTATTACTCATAGATTATTGTACATTAAACAGAGGTAACCACCTGGTTTCATTACTTTGATTAGAATTATCTCCAAAAGCTCTTTTGATTGGTTGAAGGGAATGTGAGTGAGGCACTTATTGAGTACTTTGCTTCTGTATTTAGCAAGGAAAAGGATATGGAGGACCTGGAGATCAGTGTTGCATGTATAAATGTATTAGTATGTTTAGAGGTCAAGGACAAAGAAGTATTGGGCCCCCTAAGGTGGAGGGGCAAGTAGTGTTGAGGAAACAGGTAGGCTGCAGAAGGATCTAGACAGATTAGGAGAATGGGCAAGAAAGTGGCAAATAAAATATAATGTTGGAAAATGCACAGTCATACACTTTGGTAGTAGAAATAAATGTGCATGCTATTTTCTAAACTGGGAGAAAGTCCAAAAATTTGAGTTGCAAAAAGACTTGGAAGTCCTTTTGCAGAACACCCTAAAGGTTAAATTGCAGGATGAATCGGTGGTGAGGTAGGCAAGTACAATATTAGCATTCATTTCAAAAGGTCTTGAATACATGATCAGGGAAGTAATGCTGATGCTTTATAAAGCACTGGTGAGGCCTCACCTTGAGTATTGTGAACAATTTTGGGCTCCTCATCGAAGAAAAGATGTGCTGACATTAGAGCGGGTCCAGAGGCGGTTCACAAGGATGATTCTGGGAATAAAAGGGAATATGAGGAACGTGTGATAGCTCTGGATCTGTACTCACTGGAACTTAGGGGAGATCTGAAAGAGTTTAACAAGCGTATGAGAGGCATAGACAGAGTATCTGTTTCCCAGGGCTGAAATGTCTAATACCAGAAGGCATGCATTGAAGGTGAGAGGGGGTAAGTTCAATATGGATATGACTGGTAAATTTTTTACTCAAAGAGTCAGATGTCCATAATGCACTGCCTGGTACAGTGGTAGAGGCAAATACTTTGAAGGTTTTTAAGAGACGTAGGCACGTAAGGATATGGTCATGGAGTAGGTAGGAAAGATTAGTATTTGGGTGCTTTGATTTGCTTTTTAGCAACATTGTGAGCTAAATTGTGGAAACCATAGAAAGGGTGCAGAGGAGATTTACAAAGATGTTGCCTGGATTGGGGAGCATGCCTTAAGATGATAGGTTAAGTGAACTTGGAGCGACGGAGGATGAGAAGTGACCTGATAGAGGTGTATAAGATAATGAGAGGCATTTTTTGTGTGGATAGTCAGAGGCTTTTTTCCAGGGCTGAAATGGCTAGCATGAGAGGGCACAGTTTTAAGGTGTTTGGAAGTAGGTACAGAGGAGATGTCGGGGTAAGTTTTTTTATGCAGAGAGTGGTGAGTGCGTGGAATGAGCTGCTGGGGATGGTGGTGGAGGCAGATATGATAAGGTCTTTTAAGAGACTCCTGGACAGGTATATGGAGCTCAGAAAAATAGAGGGCTATGGGTAACCCTTGGTAATTTCTCAGGTAAGGACATGTTCAGCACAACTTTGTGGGCTGAAGGGTCTGTATTGTGCGGTAGGTTTTCTATGTTTCTAAATGGCTTGTTCCTGTTTCGTACTCTTCTATGTTTAATGCTCTTTGCTCTTTCCCGCTGTAAGGAGAATCAGCAAGCAATGATGAATTGTGCAGCCTTTAGACTCATAGTCAGAGAAAATCATGTTACAGAAACAAGCCCTTCTGACCAAATAGTCTGTGCCGAACTATTTAAACTGCCTGCACACAATTGATCTGCACCCAGACCATAAGACCATCAGCTATAGGAGCAGAATTAGGCCATTTAGCCATTTCATCATGGCTGATTCCAGATCCCACTCAACCCCAAATAACTGCCTTCTTGTCATATCCTTTGATGCCCTAACCAATCAGAAAATGATCAGCTTCTACCTTAAATATATGCACAGACTTGGCCTCCACCACAGTCTGTGGCAGAGCATTCCACAGATTTACTACTCACTGGCTAAAAAAAATTCCTCCTTACCTCAGTTCTAAAGGGTTATCCCTCAAATTTGGGGCTGTGCCCTCCAGTTCTCAATACCACACCATAGGAAACATCTTCTCCATATCCACCCAATTAGATTAGATTAGATTGAGGACACGCAGTCCTTTTTTATTGTCATTTAGTAATGCATGCATTCAGAAATGATACAACTTGTTCCTCCAGAATGATATCACAGAAACACAAGACAAACCAAGACAAAAAAACTGACAAAAAACACATAATTATAACATATAGTCACAACAGTGCAAAGCAATACCGTAATTTGATGAAGAACAGACCATGGGCACGTTAAAAAAAGTCTCAAAGTCTCTCGGAAGTCCCATCATCTCACGCAGATGGTTGAAGGGAGAAACTCTCCCTGCCATGAGCTTCCAGCACCGCAAACTTGTCGATGCAGCATCCTGGAAGCACCCCAACCACAGTCCAACTCTGAGTCCATCCGAAAACTTTGAGCTTCTGACCAGCCCTCCGACACCGAGCACCGAGCACCATCTCTGCTGAGCGCTTTGACCCCAGCCCTGGCAACAGGCAATAGGCAAAGCCAAGGATTTGGGGCCTTCCCCTCCGGAGATTCTCGATCGCACAGTTGCAGCGGCAGCAAAGCAGGCATTTCGGAAGATTCTCTAGATGTTCCTCTGTGCTTCTAGTCCTGATTGAATTTTTTCAGGATGTGACTAAACACATTGATGAAAGAAGAGCAGTAGATGTAGTGTATATGGATTTCAGCAAGGCATTTGATAAGGTACCCCCTGCAAGGCTTATTGAGAAAATAAGGAGGCATGGGATCCAAGGGAACATTGCTTTGTGGATCCAGAACTGGCTTGCCCACAGAAGGCAAAGAGTGGTTGTAGATGGGTCATATTCTGAATAGAGGTTGGTGACCAGTGGAGTGCCTCAGGGATCTGTTCTGGTACCCTTACTCTTTGTGATTTTTATAAATGACCTGGATGAGGAAGTGGAGGGATGGGTTAGTAAGTTTGCTGATGACACAAAGGTTAGAGATGTTGTGGATAGTGTGGAGGGCTGTCAGAAATTACACCGGGACATTGATAGGTTGCAAAACTGGGCTGAGAAGTGGCAGATGAAGTTCAACCCAGATAAGTGTAAAGTGGTTCATTTTGGTAGGTCAAATACAATGGCAGACTATAGTATTAAAGGTAAGACTCTTGGCAATGTGGAGGATCAGAGGGACTTGGGGTCCGAGTCAATAGGATGCTCAAAGCAGCTGCACAGATTGACTCTGTGGTTAAGAAGGCGTACTGTGTATTGGCCTTCATCAATTGTGAAATTGAATTTAGGAGCTGAGAGGTAATGTTAAGCTATATAGGACCCTGGTCAGACCCCACTTGGAGTACTGTGCTCAGTTCTGGTTGCCTCACTACAGGAAGGATGTGGAAACCATAAGTGTGCAGAGGAGATTTACAAGGATGTTGCCTGGATTGGGGAGCATGCCTTATGAAAACAGGTTGAATAAACTTGGCCTTTTCTCCTTGGAGCGACGGAGGATGAGAGTTGACCTGATAGAGGTGTATAAGATGATGAGAGGCATTGACCGTGTGGATAGTCAGAGGCTTTTTCCCAGGGCTGAAATGGTTGCCAGAAGAGGACAGAGGTTTAAGGTGCTGGGGAGTAGGTAAAGATGAGATGCCAGTTTTTTACTCAGAGAGTGGTGAGTGCGTGGAATGGGCTGCCGGCAATGGTGGTGGAGGTGGATACAATAGGGTCTTTTAAGCAACTTTTAGATAGGCGGAGCTTAGTAGAGGGCTATAGTTAAGCCGAGTAATTTCTAAGGTAGGGACATGTTCGGCACAACTCTGTGGGCTGAAGGGCCTGTATTGTGCTGTAGGTTTTCTATGTTTCTATTCAATCAGTTTCAATGAGGTTCCCCACTAATTCTTCAAAATTCCAGTGAGTACAGGCCTAAAGCTGCCAAACGTTCCTCATATGTTAACCTCTTCATTCCTGGAATCATCTTCGTAAACCTCATCTGGACTCCCTCCAATGACAAATAGTGGATGCATTAGTGATAGTTTTTCAAAACTCTTTAGATTCTGGACTAGTTCCTGAGGATTGGAGGGTGGCTAATGTAACCCCACTTTTTAAAAAAGGAGGGAGAGAGAAACCAGGGAATTATAGACCGGTAAGCTTGACATCAGTGGTGGGGAAAATGCTAGAGTCAGTTATCAAAGATGTGATAACAGCACATTTGGAAAGCGGTGATATCATCGGACAAAGTCAGCATGGATTTGTGAAAGGAAAATCATGTCTGACGAATCTCATAGAATTTTTTGAGGATGTAACTAGTAGAGTGGATAGGGGAGAACCAGTGGATGTGGTATATTTGGATTTTCAAAAGGCTTTTGACAAGCTCCCACACAGGAGATTAGTGTGCAAACTTGAAGCACACGGTATTGGGGGTAAGGTATTGATGTGTATAGAGAATTGGTTGGCAGACAGGAAGCAAAGAGTGGGAATAAACAGGACCTTTTCAGAATAGCAGGCAGTGACTAGTGGGGTATCGCAAGGCTCAGTGCTGGGACCCCAGTTGTTTACAATATATATTAATGACTTAGATGAAGGAATTAAATGCAACATCTCCAAGTTTGCAGATGACAGGAAGCTGGGCGGCAGTGTTAGCTGTGAGGAGGATGCTAAGAGGATGCAGGGTGACTTGGGTAGGTTAGGTGAATGGGCAAATTCATGGTAGATGCAGTTTAATGTGGATAAATGTGAGGTTATCCACTTTGGTGGCAAAAACAGGAAAACAGATTATTATCTGAATGGTGGCCGATTAGGAAAAGGGGAGGTGCAACGAGACCTGGGTGTCATTATACACCAGTCATTGAAAGTGAGCATGCAGGTACAGCAGGCGGTGAAAAAGGCGAATGGTATGCTGGCATTCATAGCAAGAGAATTCAAGTACAGGAGCAGGGTTGTACTACTGCAGTTGTACAAGGCCTTGGTGAGACCACATCTGGAGTATTGTGTGCAGTTTTGGTCCCCTAATCTAAGGAAAGACATTCTTGCCATAGAGGGAGTACGAAGAAGGTTCACCACATTGATTCTTGGGATGGCAGGACTTTCATATGATAAAAGACTGGATCGGCTAGGCTTATACACGTTGGAATTTAGAAAATTGAGGGAGGATCTTACCGAAACGTATAAAATCCTAAAGGGATTGGACAGGCTAGATGCAGGAAGATTGTTCCCGATGTTGGGGAAGTCCAGAACGAGGGGTCACAGTTTGAGGATAAAGGGGAAGCCTTTTAGGACCGAGATGAGGAAACACTTCTTCACACAGACAGTGGTGAATCTATGGAATTCTCTGCCACAGGAAACAGTTGAGGCCAGTTCATTGGCTATATTTAAGAGGGAGTTAGATATGGCTCTTCTGGCTAAAGGGATCAGGGGGTATGGAGAGCAGGCAGGTACAGGGTTCTGAGTTGGATAATCAGCCATGATCATACTGAATGGCGGTGCAGGCTCAAAGGGCCGAGTGGCCTACTCCTGCACCTATTTTCTATGTTTCTATGTTTCTACATCCTTTCTGAGATATGGGACCAAAAACTGTTAACAATACTCCATTCTCCTCACATCCCCATACCATCCAAACTTCACTTAAATCTTGAAATTGTGCTCGTATGTACCACTTGCACTAGCAGCTCATTCCACACTCCCACCACCGTCTGTATGAAGAAGTTTCCGCTCATGTTCCTCTTAACCTTTCCATCTTTCATCCTTTCAACCTCCAGTTGTAGTCCCACTGAACCTCAGTGGAAAAGCAACACCCACAAAACCGTGGAGGAACTCAGCAACACACACAATATGCTGGAGGAACTCTGCAGGCCAGGCAACATCTATGGAAAAGAGTACAGTCGATATTTCGGGCCAAGACTCTTCAGCAGGACTGGAGAAAAAATGCTGAGGAGCAGATTTTAAAAAGTGGGAGAAGGGGAGAGAGTAACACAATTTGAAGGAGAAGGGATGAAGTAAAGAGCTGGGGAGTTGATTGGTGAAAGAGATACAGGGCTGGAGAAGGGGTGTCTGATAAAAGAGGACAGAAGGCCATGGAAGAAAGAAAAGGGGGAGAGGAGCACCAGAAAGAGGTAATGGGTGGGCAAGGAGATAAGGTAAGAGAGGAAAAGGGGATGAGGAATAGTAAAAGAGGAAAGGGGAGGAATTACCGGAAGTTCGAGAAATCGATGTTCATGCCATCAGGTTGGAGGCTGTCCATACGGAATATAAAGTGTTGTTCCTCCAACCTAAGTGTGGCCTCATCATTACAAAGAAGGAGGCCATAGATAGACATAGCGGAATGGGAATGGGGAGAGAAGTTACAATGGGCGGCCGCTCTGAGATCCCGCTTTGTCTAGCAGACGGAACGTCTCCCAATCTACGTCGGGTCTCAATGTTATACAGGAGGCCATACCGGGAGCAGCAAACATAGTAAATGATCCCAAAAGACTCACAGGTGAAGTGCTGTCTCAACTGGAAGGACTGTTTAGGGCCCTGAATGGTAGTGAGCGAGGAAGTGTAAGGGCAGGTTCCGCTTGCCAGGATAAGTGACAGGCGGGAGATCAGTGGGGAGGGACAAATGGACAAGGGAGTCATGTAAGGAGTGATCCCCGTAGAAAACAGAAAGTGAGGCGGAGGGAAAGATGGGCTTGGTGGTGTGCTCCCATTAGGGATGGCGGAAATTGTGGAGAATTATGTGCTAGACATGGAGGCTGGTGGGGTAGTCGGTGAGGACAAAAGGACACCTTTTGGTAGGTTGGCAGGAGGATGGGGTGAGAGCAGACGTGCGTGAAATGGAAGAGATGTAGTTGAGGGCAGTATTGATGGTGGAGAAAGGGAAGCTCTTTTCTTTGAAGAAAGAGGACATCTCTTTTGTTCTGGAATGAAAAGCTTCATCCTGAGAGCAGATGCAGCAGATTCAGAGGAATTCAGAGAAGGGATGGGAGAAGGTATATTCCAGGTAGCTGTGAGGGTCCATGGGTTTGTAATACAAGTAACAGGGTTGGAGGAGGTCAGCTATGCTCTTTTCCGTAGATGCTGCCTGGCCTTCTGAGCTCCTCCAGCATTTTGTGTGTGTTGTTTGGATTACCAGCATTTGCAGATTTTCTCTTGTTTGTAAGGAACTTGGTAGCTTAGGCAGCACTTATGGAAAAGTTGACATTTTGGGCCAAGACCCCTCTGCAGGACTGAGAGGGAAGGGGTGAGATGCTTGAATTAGGTGGGGAGAGGGGAAAGAGGATTGCTAGAATGTGATATGTGAAGCCAGCTGGTGGGAAAGGCCAAAAGCTGGAGAAGAGATAGGGGTGGTGAGTGAACAATAGGAGAAAGGGAAGTGGGAGGGAATCCAGGGGGAAGTAATAGGCAGGTGAGAAGAAGTAAACAGTCAGAGTGGGGAATAGAAGGGGGGGGGGAGAATTTTTTTCACCGGAAGGAGAAATCTATATTCATACCATCAAGTTGGAGGGTACCCAGGCAGAATATAAGGTGTGCTCATCCACCCTGAGGGTGGACTCATCTTGGCACAAGAGGAGGCATGGATTGACATGTCGGAAAGGGAAGGGGAATCAGAATTAAAATGTTTGGCCACTGGCAAGTCCTGCTTCTGGTGTATAGTGCAGAGGTATTGGACAAAGAGGTCCTCCAATTTACAAAGGGTCTCACCAACATAAAAGAAGCCCTATTGGAAGCACTGGACACCATAGACAACTCCCGTAGATTCATGGAAGAACTGTTACCTCTCCTGGATGGTCTGTATGGGGTCCTGAATGGAGGTGAGGGAAGAGATGTATGGGCAGAGGTAGCACTTAGACCTCTTACACGGATAAATGACTGGAAAGAGATTACTGGGGAGGAACAAATGGACAAGAGAATCACGAAGGGAGCAATCCCTGTGCAAAGTGAAGCGGGGGAGGTAAAGATATACTTAGTGGTGGGGTTCCTTTGGAGATGGTGGAATTTGCAAAAGATATTGTGTTGGATATGGAGGCTGATGGAGCAGTAGTTAAGGACAAGGAGAGTCTCTATCACCTTTACAACACCAGAAAGATGTAATGAACACAGATGTATGGAAAATGGAGAAGATGCAAGTGAGGGCAGCATCAATAGCAAAGGGAGTGAAACCCCAATTTTTAATGAAGGAGGACATCTCAGATGTCCTGGAATGGAAAGCCACATCCTGGGAACAGATGAGACCAAAGCGAAGAAACTGAGACAGGAACAGTATTTTTACAGGAGATACTGTCAGGAGAATTATAGTCAAGACAACCATGGGAGTCAGTAAGTTTATAAAAGATGTCAGTTGATATTTTGATTAAGAGATGGAGACAGAGAGATCAAGAAAGGGGAGGAAGGTGTCAGAGATGGCCCAAGTGAACTGAAGGGCAGGATGGAAATTAGAGGCAAAATTGATGAAATTGGCAAGCACAGCCTAGGTGCACAAAACAGCGCCAATGCAATTGTCAATATAGAGAAGGAAGTGTTAGGGGGTATGACTGGGGAAGGCTTTGAACATAGACTGTTCTACATAGCTGAAGTGAAACACTTCACACTTGTCTGAAGTAAATTCGACTTGCAATTTCTCAGCCTATTTTGCCAGCTGATGCAGATCTCACTACAGGCTCTGATAATCTTCCTCACTGTCCACTACACCCTCAATCTTGGTGTTGTCCACAAATTTGCTGATCCAGTTAACCACTTTATCATCCAGATCATTGACGATAAACAAACATAGATGAGAAACAAACAATGGAGCCAGCACCAGCCCCTGAAGCACTCCACTAGTCACTGGCCTCCAGTCAGAGAGGCAATTACTGTATGTACTAGCACTCACTGGCTTCTCCCACAAATCCAATGTCTAATCTATTTTACTACCTCATCTTGAATGTATATTTTTCTACTACTTACAAATCAATTGGATGTCACTGGGTAGTCCATATCTGTTTTTCATCATGATTTGCCCCTGAGTTTAGGAGGCATGTAAGAATTGTCTACATAACAGAGGATTTGGGGTCACAAGGGGCCAACCCAGGTAAGAGGGACAGATTTCTTTTTCTGAAGACCGTCAGTGAAATGGCTAAGTCTTAACCATTATGGTTAAGTAGCCTCATGACCACTTTTTCTAGAACTCATGTTATTTCAACTCCACTTATTATGATGTGATTTTTTGTCCATACTCAAGATTATTCTTTCAGTGATTTATCCATCACTCTACATGGAGACACAGGGGCTACAGATGCAGGAATACGGAACAACATAGAAAACAATGGAGGAACTTAGTGGGCAATCTGTAACTCAGATGAAGGGTCACAAACTGAAATGTTGACCGTCCATTCCTCAGAGTATATAAAGCTCTTCATAAAACTCTAGTTAGGCCACATCCGGAGTATTGCATAGAGTTCTGGTCACCCCATTATAGGAAGGATGTCAAGGCTTTAGAGAGGGTGCAGAGGCTGTGGGGAGATCATATAGAAGTCTATAAGATTACAGGAGGCATAGACAGAGTTGACAGACGGTATTTTTTTTCCTCAGGGTTGAAATGTCTAAGGGTTGAAATGTCTAAGGCCAGAGGGCATGCATTTAAGGTGAAAGGGAGTAATTTCAAAGGAGATGTAAAGGCTAGTTGTTTACACAGAGAGTGGTGCGTGTTGGGAATGCACTGCATGGGGTAGTGGTAGAGGCAGATATGTTAAAGTCTTTTAAGAGAAATTTAGATTGGCACATGAATGTGAAGAAAATGGAATGATATGGACATTGTGCAAGCAGAACAGATTAGCTTGGTCAGCCATTGACTTCTACTTTAATTGGTTTGACCCAACTCTGGGCCTAAGGACATATGCTATACTGTTCTATGCTCTATGCTCTGCTGCTTGGATAAGTTTTTTGTGTACAACATCGACCTTACAAACTCAGCAGGCACTTTAAGATATCCAGTGGTAGATTAAAGAAACAAAAGTTGGCTATATTTTAATGTATTTGTCATTGTTTCAGGCTATTTCAGTAGCCTTGAATACTTCTACCCTTGAAACTGCATGATATTCCAAACCTCTCCTTTGCTCACTTAAGCAAAGAAACCTTATTGCTACAGATATCGAAACAATCTTACAGTGTAAATACTTCAGGCTTTAGGTATTGCTAGCAATGCTGGAATATATAACTATAGCTAAATATTCTTGAAAAGCTGTTGGTTCAATCATTCCCCTCTTTGAAATGGGGGTTTTGCCATTCAGGCAGTTAGTAGAATTTCGAAGAGGTTAAGCTATTGCTGAATGATTATGGCTATACTTCACATTCAAGGTCAAATGTGATGTTCAGGGGAATATTATGGTTGTGATATTATTCAGCCTAGCTGGTTTATGTCAACATGTCAAAGTAATTTTATTGATCACATCTTTGCAGAGTCACACAGCTTTTCTCTAAATTTAGTCAATTAGTAAAGCATTAACCATGTTTCCTTTCCTTATTTGTAGTTCTGTAGGAGTGGAATGAAGTATGAAATGGATTCTTACCAAGTTTTTTCTGGTTTCTTTTAGTGATTTACTTCAGTCACGTAAGGATTCAAGTTGTACCCAATCAGTGTCCGAATGGATACATTCAACAGAGTAATATTAGTGGCTGTATTGGTGAGTCAGAATACAACATTTTCACACAAAGAATCTCTTTACTGTTCATTCTCCCTGCACCCGTCAGCCAAAGCTCAGAAAAAGAAATAAACAACTTTATTTTCCTGGGCTATTCACAACTAAAGAATCTCCTGATTCTGAAATGAATGGGAGGCTGTGGTGTCCAAACACATACATCTATACAGTGATTTTGGGACAGATATCACAGAAACACTGAAGCAGGAATGTAAGTCAGGTCCGCCATTCGATATGATCATGACCTATCATTCACTTTCAGTGCCCCATTCCTGCTTCCTCTCCTCTTGATCCCCACAGCCCTAAAAAAATCTAACTTCTGGAATATATTTCATGTTTAGGCTTCAACATGTTTCTACAGCAGGACATTTCACAGATTCAGGATTCTCTCAGAGCAGAAATCTTTCTTCCTCCCTGTCTTAAGTAAATACATTATTACTCCTGTTCCTAGACTCCTTAGCCATCAGGAACATTCATACTGTGCCTTATCTTCCAGTCCTGTTAGCATTCTCATTCTTCTAAACTCTGGTGAGTATGTCACTAATTGATACAACTCTCCAGGCATCAGCCCTGTGCCCTGTCATGTTAGGAATCTGTCCAGTGGACCCTTGGTGAATTGTTTTCATAGTTAGAACATCCGTCCTCAAATAAGAAGACCAGATCTGTACACAATACTTCAGGTGCAGGCTCATCATGGTTTTGCACATCTCTACTTTTAATACTGGAGTTCCCTGTAACAAAGGTGAACAGACCATTTTTTGACCTATCACCTGCTGCATCTGCATGAAGACATCCAGGTACTGTCGTAACTGTTCTTTTCCACCATTCAGATAATCTGCCTTCCTGATATATTGCCTCCAAAGTGGATAACTTCAAATTATTCATATTGTACTGCATCAGCCTAGTATCTAGGCACTCCCTCTTCCTGTTAATTAACCTTGAGTCTTCTGTAT